>NC_072734.1:169030185-169268805 GCF_026930045.1 Uloborus diversus
TCACTAACGCAAAGTCATAGTAAAAGTGTTTTTTGTGAAAATATTTCGGAGAAACTTTTTGATTTCTTCATAAGCTATTTGAATCTTAAAGTATTTGAACGCTTAATATCAAACGCATAAGAAGTATTTCAGTCTATTTTAAAAGAAAATTTTACTAAATGCAGACAAGAGCAGTCTGGTCAGCCACTTGTGCTTCGCATACAGTTTTTTTAAGTTGACAACTGTAACTGCAAAATCAACAAACACACAAACAGTAGCGGTGCAAATGCAAACAACTCTAACTCTCATGAATTTTTTTGATATTTTCTGTGTCTGACAATTTTAATATGAAGCACTTAATGCTTTACGTCATTTGTACTTAAAACATTTTTTATTCTTGCATTGTCAAATGTTAATTATTTGATAGGCTGCTTCCTAATTAAAATTTATATCGTTGTTCGTAATGGCTGAAAACTTAGTTAAAAAACCTGTCAAGGGTATCTTGAAAACATCTACTAGCTTTGATCAGGCAGAAGCTAATAAAAAGTAAGTTTTCTCAAACTCATAGATGTTTGAATTAGCATGCTATATTGTCACGCAATCTATATTGTATCTGACTATCAATTTAGAGTTTGTTTCGAAATAGTTCCTGTAGTTATATTATTTATTATTAATCAACGATTGCTTTTGTTCAAATATTTTAATTCTTTGCAGATAGTTGTGTAGTTTAACCGATTACATACTGCAGAAAATTGTTGTTATTAGCAGAGGTAGGTATGTAGCAAAATAAGTCACTGACAACTTATCAGTAACTGCAAAATTTCACTTGTCCTTACTTTTAGTGGTCCGTTCTCGGGCCCAGGGGCGGCTCCATGGCCCTGCAGTCCGTACAACCGCACAGGGCCCCTCGGCTGGGGGGCCCCGCGCTGACTTGTATTTAAAAACATTATCTTCGATTTTTTATGTCTTTTTAGAACAAGTTTGTTCTAATTGAAGGCTCTGTTGAATGTGAGTCCCCATTGTAAGTGCAAAACAAGGGCAAACAGGGTTCGTCGAGAGCCTGCAGGCCCTTTTCATCCATGCACTAATATAGTTTCAATGTGCACCTCCAACCGGCTACAGGCTGATGTGGCCACTCGTTGGCCCTGAAGATTAATCCCACATGTTATTTAAGGGGGGGAATGGAGTATTTTTGTTTTGACGTCTTCTCTAAAATTAGATGTTTTCTAAAACAGGGATTCTCAACATCTGCTCCAAAGGATGGGCAACGGTCTGCGAAAAAGCAATCGCATCTGGGAGATTTTTACGTGGTTTCGTTAAAAACATTTCCTTATTTTCATATAAATAATAGCCGATGATCGAGTAACCGCATGCTTCAACAATGAAACTCGTGCCAAGGCATGATAATTTAATAATATGTTTTGGTAATGTTTAACCTACAGAGAAAGGCTTTATTGTGACAAGGCTGAACTTGATCTGGTAACTTAACTGTTTTACTGGTAAGACTTTCATTTTAGGAAAACGAAGAAACAAAACAATAGCCGCTATCAACTGGAGTTTAGGGTTAATCTATTGGTGGTAGGGTTACAATTTCAACAATCAAAATATCACCAAACAAGCAATTGCTTCATTCAAATGTAGAAACAATTTTCACCCGTCATACCATGACGGTCGATTTTCTAGTTAAGTTATAATTATAGTAATATTTTATATGGTGTTTTTACGTTAATTTTGTGATTACTCTTTATAATTTTCTGGGTTTTTCTTCATCAAAGGTTTATTTACGTATTATTTATTACAATAATTATGGGAGAGTCGGGAAGATTTGGGCTACGGGAAAAGTGGGACAGCTGCATTAATAAGCCAAAACAGGGCCCAATACAGGCTGATTTTGCTACCGTTTTTCGGTACCTTCACAAAAATCTTGTTTTGAAATCGGTACTTTCACAAAAATCAAGTTATAAAATCAGTGGCTTCACAAAAACATCGAAAATTTCACAAAAATTCGCATTTTAAAATATAAAATTTGTTTCTCCGTTTAAAACAAAATTTACTCATAAAATGAAACTCTAAGCAGGTTTATATGAACAATCGCTTAAATAGAAAACTTCTTGTAGTATTTTAACTAATTTTTAGCTGTTTCTCGCCAAAGTGTATTTATGCAATATTATCGCAATCTTTCAACATCTGTTTTGGGAAACCGTTTTTCTCATAATTTCCTATATTGTACACAATACATAGCCCATTAAGCTGAAATTAAGATGATATTTTTCGTACTTCTTAGATTTTTAGCTCCCCCTCCCCAAAAAACGAAACCTGTTAAAAATAATACTAGATGACATTTACACTTTTCGAACTAAAATTTCACTTGTTCTACTTCTCTTTTACAAAAATTAGGATGCCTCTAAAATTTCAAAAAAAAAAAAAACTTTTACAAAAATAGAATGATGCAATACTTTCACAAAAATAGGTAGCGAGAAAAAAATCCTGGATTGGCCCCTGCAAAATAAAGCGTGAAAAATTATTTCTATCATGTCTAGTAAATGTTGCAGTTGCAGAGTGGAGTCAAGCAAGTATCTAAAGCAGCTACAACTACCAGACTGGAGCAAAATTTATTTTTTTCATTTTATTTCAGCTTAATAATGCGGCTGTCCTATTTCTCCTGACTCCCCACCCTTCTGCCGCACTTGTCTCTAAATTAACGGATTAGATAAGCTACACAAGTTATCTTGTGTAACTTATCTTGGAGGCACCCAGATTAAAGCACTCTTGATTGTAAAATTTAAGTTAAGAAGTCCTGCCAGGTATTACACTCTTATTCAAAATGGTTCTTAATGTACTAGAAAAAATGCTTATAAATATTTAATGAATAATTTTTTAAAAATGAATTTAACTTCCTGCTCTTTTCGGTAATAACCACAATCAGTAAAAAAGATGCAGCTTGTTTATGCCCATGTCTTAAATTGCTAAATACCTCATTTTGAAGGAGAAAATAAACAGTAATCTTACTCATGATAAAAATATTTTATCAAGAGTAAGGATGAAATTTTTTTCATTCTTACAGAAATATTTTAGTTTCATAACTTACTATAATCTTGACTAATTCAAATTCAGCTACGTTTATTAGAAAAAAAAAGATATTTTTGGAAGTACCATTGTAATTATTTAGTTAGTTTAAAGAAATCTATGAGTAAAATTGTGTTATTTGTCGATTGAAATGGATTTAACATTAATATGATCAGGAATACATTCAATATGTTTAAAGCTCTCCCCTCTCTTCCATAAAGCAACAGTTTTGCATTGCTGCTAAATCCCTTTTGGCTAGCAGGTTTGAAATTAAGGCAAAAGTAGCTCAATGAAAAATAGACTTTGTGCTACATCATGATTAAAGTGAAAAACTAACGTTTTGTAAAGCACAAATTCTCTAGAAAATACAATGATATAATCTTCATCAGCGCAAAAAATTCACCACAGTACAAGAAAGTTGTTAGATATGTTCTCCCACGACTTTCTTGTTATGTCACTGTAGCCTTGAAATATCTATTTGCCGAATTTTCTTCAGAATTTGTGCTTTATTTGCTTTGGTTTTTTACTGTAAATAAAAGTTGCTAAATTTTAACAAAATTAATTTATATTTTTGTTGAAAAATGAGATCATATCAACCATTTATATAAACTCTTGTTTGAATTCATTGCTTTCAATAATTTTAAGAGGTTTTCAAAAATTCAGCTGAAAAAAAGAAATTCCTGAATAATTATAATCAGGGGCGTGCACGGGGGGGGGGGGGGGGAGAAGGGACACCTGTTCGCTGGAGCCTGAATAGGCCGGAGATTTTCAAATACAGGTGTGAAGTCCATGTAAGAGGTAAGGTTAAACTATATGGATGGGGGCTCGTAAAAGTCATTTATGACGGGCCCCAAAGTTCTGTGCGTAGCCCTGATTTTAATAGAGTAGCACATATGTGCTTAAAAATCAATGTTTTTTTTCATCATTTGAAATTGAATTTTTTTATTTCTAGCAATGCTTTAGACATTAAGTGGGATGAAATGAATATACTGCAGACGTTGCATCCCCCAGATAAAGATTATGGACATATGAAAATTGATGAACCTAAAACTCCATACAGTTATTATGAAGATGGAGGTGATAAAGAAGTTTCAAATCATGGGACTGATGCACTAGATGCAGACCTCCTTGCCAAAAAGTAAATATAACTCAAGAATATTTTTATATTATATGCTTACATTAAAACTGTATGTAAATAAGAATATTTTTCCACAGTTAGAAATAAGTAGGTATTATTAGTTGAGTATTAATTTATCAAAAGGGAACATATCCATTTTCTAAAAATGTTCAGGAGGTGGAAAAAACAAATTAGGGTAACAGCAAAATCGTTTTATCATTTTTCCTGGGTACAGAATTGAGCACAAAAGCATCACAGATTATGGCCCAGAATAACCATTTTAATTTTGGATGTGTGCCCTTTTGAACGAAAACCTAAATGTGTAGAGTTCCAATTTCACCAAAACCCTAATATTTCACCACCTCATATTCTCATATCGAAGCATTTGAACTTAAAACGAGTAGATTAGGTTTTGAACATGTGTTCTTTTGAATCAGAAACTTTTCATACACCAGATATTAATTAGGATCTGTCCCTTTTTGTTTGAGATGACAATTGTGGAGGATATATTGATTACCTTTTGATCAAAAAGTTCAACTTTACGCTTAAATATACTAGTATTTGCTCCGTTTGGACTTCTTGAGAGTATGGGATTCGATTAAGGTCATCTGAAAGATAAAGAAAATGCCATAAAATGATTTTTTCTAAAAAGTGAATTTCTTGCCTTTTAGTAAATTAGTTGTATTTCTTGGTATCTTCTTAACTTTATTTTAATGTCTCAGATAGTGGTGTAAAATTCGCAGCTAAATTTCTATGAATGTTTGAAAAGAGTCTTGTAAATTAGTTGCAGCAATATCATAAAAACATTTTGCTTTAATATGTTTATGTCTCTTTTTACCACGTAGAAAATATACTTGCATATTACATTACACCTTTTAGATACATTGAAACCTCTCGAACCGGCCACCCCTTTTAACGGCCAGTTTCCCACCACACGAAATTTTTGGCCTATCCGTATAATGTTAAATCAACCCTTAAGAATGACCATTCAAACTCCCCTGAGCATCAGGGTAGTCGCTAGTCTGGGCTTCGAAGTAGGCTGGCGACTACTCTTTCGTTTCATTTATTTATTTTTGACCTGTATCTTTTTGTCAAGCGAATGGCCAGGTGTCCTCTATGTGTTTTTGTGGTGCTCAGTGGTGTTCCCACAGGGTATACTCTCAAAAATTTTTTAGCCATTTAGCATATACCCTCAAGCTTCAAAAAATTTCATATTGTGACATTATGTATATGATCACTTACACATATTGTGTGTAGTGGATTACTGGGAGTATACCCTCAGAAAAACTGATGGGAACATCACTGGTGGTGGTTGTGTGTGTGTTTGGGGGGGGGGACATTTTGAGACTTAGGTATGTGTAGGAGTAAACTATCATTTCGCTAATTGACAGTTTAAGTAATTTATGACGATTGATATTTTTTTCTGTAGCTGGAAAGCAATAATTTTTAGAGTACAGATTTAAATTTTGATGTTTTTTCCATTTATTGAGTCATGATTGTAATTTTTTTTTGACCTTTAGCCGGTATTTTGGATTTAAATGATGAAGTTTTTAATATTATTTTTGATAAATAAAATGTGGTTTTCAATGCAGCAAATTTTGGAGAAAATTGATATCATCCCTAATTTGAGGGCCATAGCTGCTGACTTAATTTGGTATTTGCTTTAACAAGTTGAAATTAAATTTGAAAAGAAAAAATAGTTTCTCTAGAGCTGTAAACAAATGCAAATTGAATCATTTTTTCCTGAAAAAGATAAATCATGGAATAAAATATTTTCTATTTAAAAAAAAAAACATTAGTTGTCGTGTACAAGTTGAATAATGAAAACCCTCAAGAGCAGTCTCTGAGCGGCCACATTTTGGAGGAATGGAAAGGTGGCTGCTCGGAAAGGTTTTACTATACTTTCAAAACGAATACTTAAATAAATATTTAATTTTAAAGAATAGAAATTTATATACATATCTGCATTAAAATTAAAAACCAACTGTGTTTTTGTTTTTTATTTTTTTTTATTTTTTTCTTCTTTGGTAAAGAAAAGTAGTAATGATTTTAACTATCTCTTTTCGTAACATTCAGAAGTTTGAGCTTCCAAGTTATTCTTGAAAGCAATATTTATTTTTCTTGAAAACAATTGTTGGTTCAACAAGAAGTTTTATCAAAGCAAAGTAATTACGTTTTCGGAATTTATGCACTGTGTCGATAACAAGGGTGCACTGATGCCAATGCAAGAACACACCAAAACCCTGTTCCTTTTGTAGGAAAATTTTCCTTTCCCATGAAATTTGTTTTAATCATTATTCTTCTTATTATTATTGTTACACTTAATTCACTTTTAACATTAAACTTTTTTTCTTATAAATCTTAATATATTGCTCGAGAATTCATGTTATTGTCTAACTAGCATATGAGGTAGTGAGAAGCAAAGGGGTGCAAGTGGCAAAATTAAAAATTTGGAGATAACCAGTACAAATGGTAGGTGAACCTCTGCTCTGTCTTGGGGCAAGAGATTGTACTAGTAGTCTTGGTAGGTGCTGCTGTACAGCATGATTTAGGAAAAAAAATTCAATGGAAGCCTACCTAGGATGTAATCTTTATATGCGTTTTACTCAAAACTTGAAAATGTTCACTAGCATCCCTTTGTTTCTCACTGCCTCATATGTACTAGGAGATAACCTCTGGCTTATACTTAAAAAGTTCAATTCTAACAGCCATGGCTTACATGTACCCCCCCCCCCCCAAGACTTAACTTGATAAGTGACTTCTCTGGCTATATCAATACTCAAAAGATCAAAGGCCCTCGCTGCTTTGCCCGAGAGAGCACTACAGTCCGACCAGGGAAAACTTTGTTTAAAATAGTCAACACATTATTTCTGCTGTAAAAAGTGGGTTTTTTTCAATCTTAAAAGTAAAATTTCATTGGTATGGTTAATTGATATGTAGTATACGGGGTGAATTGATGCTATAACGATTATTCAGTACTGCTTTTTCAAGAAAAATAAATTCTTCTTTCACCTAAAGCTGTTCACAACTCGGGTTTCAATTATTTTCAGTACTGGCAAAAGGTATGAGTTCATCCCTGAAGCACATTATGTGTTATTAAATGCAAATGAATAAATATTATTTGCGTTTTTCGGGATTACATTTAAAGTTTATGAGATATTTAATATGAGTAAATTTTGAGAAAAAGGAAAAACATTATTCTTTCTCTAAATTACAAAAAAAGAATTTTAACGAACTTCAAAAACTTATTTTTATTACTTTTTAACTAATTAATTTTTTTTATTTGTCAAATTATTTTACTTTAATTGATCTTTGACTGGGTTGCAATAATGTGGGTTCCCCTTAATGTAGTTTAATTTAGTTTTGGCAGATTATTTTACATTTTAATGGAACTTTTAATGTCATTTGATGGCTTGTTTTATTTATTTGCTGTATTATGTTAAATTTTCATGGTGAAGTTCTGGTAACTTGGTTGTAGCAAGTGTAGTAGTTTTCAAATAGCTTGAGTAATTGCATTGAAAAAATATCACAAAAAAATTAATAAAGAAATTGTAAAAATTGCATTAAAAATTTAGTTATTTGAGCAGCTCCAAAAACACTCCACGCAACCAAAATAGTTGCAATAATAATGCGAAAGTAGGATTTGAACCTAGGACCGCTGATTCAAGTTAGCGGGAGTATAATTAAAACTCATACTAGAGGACAGCTAGTGTTTTTTTTTCTTTTGAACTTAGAACATAAAGAGGAATCCAGCCGTCTACCAATTGTTCAAACAAAAGTTAGACGCATGAGACTTCAGGCAACTATGAACAAAAGAAAAAGGGACTTATTGATTTCTAAAAATTTCAGAGACACAATGACATTACAGTATACCGAAGCATGGTATAAAAGGGTTCTATTGTAAATGAAGTCATGATCAACAAAACCACTATTGGGAAAAAATGTTGACATAGATCATCCAAAAGTTTTACTTTTTGTTTTATTTCATTTTCAGAATCAATTTATGTTCAGAAAAAAGTGAAAAACCAGTTGTTTTAGATTCCCCTGAAGAGGATAATGAAGATGATGAAGACGAAACAGAAGAGGAAAAAGGTATATGAAATAAAAAGTTATTTATTTGTTGCATTTCTTTGTTGGTCAGTTCTCAAAAGGTGGGAGCAAACAAGAATCTAAACTTTTAAGCTTGAACAACAAATAAATTTTATTTTTATTCACTCAAACATTTTGAATCAAATTATAATTCTGTATATGAGGAGTTTACTTTCAAAACATACTATATACAATTTTATATTTTTTTGGTAAAACGATAAAAACGTTTTACACACGAACACTAACTGTTAGAATTTTGATTTTTTCACAATGTTTTGGTAAAGTAACGAGTGACTATTGGCATAAGTTTAAGAATTTTTTCGCAATGTTATCAGACCAAAATTGCCAATTTTATTTTGGATGCATTCCTTTTTGATGTATAACAGTGGATATCATCACTTTTGCAAAAAACACGCATTTTCTTCAGAAATAAACTTTAAAATTGAAACAAAATATTCAACATTTTTTAATATAATTTTTTTTTTACTATACTTTATCCTTTTCATTGAACATTTCCAAAAAATAGGACCTTCGATCGAATTAAGTATGAAAAATGAAACCACCCAAGCCGATTCAAATAACAATGTGTAGGCATTAATAGGTCACAATATTTCAATTAATCACAATTTCATCATTAATTAATCACAATTTTATAGTAATATCAATTATTTAATATTAATTTAGTAATCACAATTTGAGGTCGCACTTGCCTAACTGAAAACAGACTTGCACAGACTTGCCATCTCTTAACACAGACCAGGTATCATGCTTGATTGGAAATGCTCAGCCAGTGCCTCACTCCACTATTTTATTTGTGAACTACTTTTGAATGAGAAGTGGCAAATTCAAATTTGGATATGTGCCCTTTTGATATGAAAGTGAGTAGTGGATACCGGCAAAGAAGGGATAAGTTCCACTTTGCTGTAAAAGACCTGGCGAGAAATAAGGGGGTGGATATACACCGTTTAGGTGTTAAAACCAATGTTTATGCATTTTTTAACAGTAGATATAAACCATTTCAAAAAGAAAGACATTCATGGGTCGATAAGACTTATACTAGAGATTCTGAAAAAAAAAAACCGTTTCTTTCCAAAAGTGGATATAATCCGTTTTGAAAGTGTCCTCATATGACAAGAATCATATACAGTGGAGGGCCAAAAATCTTCACAACTTATGCGGCAGTCCACAGTAATAATGAGATAGGTAAGAGCTTGTTGTAGAAAAGTAAGAAAGATAGTGGGATAGTGCATTCAGACTTTAGGACTCCGAAAGTCTATAATGGAAGGAACATGGTTGTAGAATGTTGAGAGTGGTTTTGAGAAACCTTTTGAAGCAGATCGAGGCCCACAAGAAGTTGTTGTGGCATGCATGATGATAATTTCTTTCTTATTCTCTCTTTTTTAAAGATTTCTTTAGAAAGTTTATTGCATATACTGTCAGCCCTGCTTAATCAGGTAACGGAAAAAACAAATATCCCGCTTAATCGGGTAACGGATAAATGAATACCCCGCTTATACGAATAAAACCTCTCGGAACCGAATATTTCCCCATAGACACAATGTTAAAGATCCCCTCTTAATCGAATAATTTCCACTGATTATCAAATAATATTGATCAGCTGTGGCAAATATTTTTGCTGAGAAAATTTTTGAATAAATTAAGTAGGAAAAATTATTGAAGTAAAAATATAAAGTTATATTTTTCGCCGGCAACAGGCGAGAAAAACAACATTCGTATTCCATCAAAAAATTTCCATTTTTTTTTTGTCTTTTTCGTTACAAAAAAACAACAACAGATAACGCAGTTGATAATTAAATTAAATAACACAAAGAAATAAACAGATTTTAGATGATAATAAATTGATAAATATTAAATGTAAAACACTAGACGAGGAGGGGAAAAAATGAGTCATAAAAGTGTTCCCAAAAGACCTTGAGCAAGAAAGCCATTATTATGGAAATTTTCAAAAAAGAATACTGAAAATAGGTCCAGAAACATTTCATAACTCAAGTTGTGATTTTCTTTTAAAAGTTTTCATACGTACTTGCAATATACATACTAATTATTAAACTATTTTGTTGTTTATTGAACTTAGTTCAAAAACTTTTTGTCAATAACAATAATTATTTCCTTTATATAGCTATTGATTAATTATTATTGTTTTAAGACAAATATTGTCAGTTTAGATAGGTAAAGAAAATTTCCCCACTTAATCGAATACCCTGCTTAATCGAATAAAATTTCTTGGAACGGACGATATTCGATTAAGCGAGGCCGATAGTATTTCTACTTTTTTCATATCTGCTGATTTATACTTCCTACGCATGTGCCAAAGATTTCTGGGCAATTTAAAATTGTCAAAGTCATACATAATTTTTTTTTAATGAATTACTTTCACGATCTGCTGATGCAACAGTAGAAGACCGTTATAATGCACACCTAGGGACTAGAGCTTTTGCGTTATACAGGTTTTGGCATTATATAGGTCATTTCACAAATTTAGAAACTAATATTCAGAATATATCTATATATTAACACTTCAGATGGGTTTTATCAGCAATGAGCAGTAAAGAACTATTTACAGAATTAGTCATTCACAAATGAATATGTTTCACAATCAAAAGAAAGTGACTTGCACTTGTGGTAGCTTCATGGTTTGCATAACAGCTGCATTTTCAAGAGCCATCTGGTATTTTCTTTTTACTCTGAATCATAATTTTCATTTAAAAGCTTTGAATTATGATGGAAAGATGAAAAACTGTTTCAAAATTTTATTGCCTAACAATTTTTATGTTTGCTAGGCAAAACAGAAGGATTTTTTAAACTTCAGAACCTATTGTTTACTTCTGAAAAGTTGTGCGGTTTATAGAGAGTTGCATTATATAGGTCAGCGTTATAAAGGTATTCTACTGTATAAGCTATGTATGAGATTTTGTTTGCAATGTGATAGCACTGCATTAGCAAACAATGTCAAAAATCGCTGTGTTGAAATGAACGTGCAACATCTTACAAACATTCTCATAAACCTCTTGATGTTTCACTTTGTGCGAATTAAAGCTTACCATTGATGGTTTTAAAGCAGCACAATTGCATCATGTGAACAGGCCCTCAGGCTGTTACGTAATTCTGATTATTAGAACTGATGTTTTGAGCTTTTTACCATGTTATAAGCAAGGGTGCATGAAAATGACACAGAGACTATCTTTACTAATAATAAAGCTGAAAATCCTTCTGGATGTCTGTGTCTCTGGATCACTGTATGTCGCATAGCGCCTAGACCGTTCGGCCAATTTTCATGAAATTTGGCACAGAATTAGTTCGTAGCATAGAGGTGAGCACCTCGAAGCGATTTTTCGAAAATTCGATTTTGTTCTTTTTCTATTCCAATTTTAAGAACATTTTACCGAGCAAATTATCATACCGTGGATGAGTAAATTACCAAATTATCATAGCGTGGATCCGTAACATGGGCGAGCAAATGAGCACAGCAAATTGGCGAGAAATTCATCATCCGTTATTTGTAAATATACAGGCGAACCAAATCACCTTTTCATTTTCTACTACTGTCTAACCACGGATTGTATGTAATTTTCAAACGTCCAGATGAGACGAATCTATCTGAATGAGGGGGGAAAGCAAAAAATTTTATGCGTTTATTTCACTCATTTGAATGAGACTCTGCTTCTGCAAAAGCTGACATCGCTAAAAATAATAGATTCGTCCATTCCCGGCTGTAAAACGGATGTTTGTCTTTCCACACAATCCGTGGTCAGACAGTACAGGCAAAGTTGCAGGGGTACCACTAGTAACTGAATAAAAGACGTGATGTGTTAGACACCCAGAACATTGGGCAATTTTGGTTATAGTTGAATAAATAATTCAATGCACGTAACGTTATTAATTCTAGAAAAAAATGTGTTGCACAGTGAAGATCATTCTAAAAGCACAAGCATTTAATGAAAATTGCAGTAAACTGTGTTTGAAATAAGAATTTAAATGTAGGCATTTTGGATAAGTTTTTAGGTTGTCAAAATGAATAATCTAGTGGCCATTTTTTTATGAATCAAGTGTACATATCAAATAGAACAACCTTTGGTAAACTCAAATGCTACACTGCCCTGGAAAGGTAAACAGCAGTTTCTGGAATTTTTTTTTTTTTGTATTTATGTCATCAATTTTACTTAAGTTCTGTTGTACAAACTCGCTTTTACGCTGAAAGTTAACCGCAAAAAGAATGCCATGTCCACCGTTTTACTATTTTTTGTGCGGAATAAAAAAAAAACGTGTTTCTTTAAGCATCTGAAAAACTTATTTTTGTACTGCGGTTTACCTGCCCACGGCAGTGGCACAGTACATACTTTGGTAGCATATATAAAAAAATCTATTAAATATCCAGAGGAAAATGATTTTTTGCAAAGATAAAATTGATTGTATTTTAAAATTACTTTCACAAATTCATTCTTCATGTTAATTGCGGATCTTGCTGATAGTGAGCCTGTAAGGAGGGGAGGTGCAATTATAGGCAAAAATTTGGCACCTAGTTTTCAAAATTTAGGTGTAAAATAAAAAAATTTCGTCTCAAAGTACGACTAACGGCCACTTGTTTCTAATACTGACTGTCGAGTAACATTTTTCACTGCAATTATCTTGTGTAACTTATTGAGGTGTTACTGTCTGTTTCATTTTCATCAGATTAGTATGTTTACTTTTAAGTTTATTCAGTAATATGTTTACTTTTATGTTTATTCAGCTCAAAGAAATGCTTTTGAATATAAGAGAAAAATGCATTATAATGAATTTTATGCTGTGAAACTAGCAAGGAAATTGATTGCTAAAGATGGGGATGAAGCAGAAGAAGATAATTGAGAAAAAGACTGTTAAATATTTTTGAAAGGAAATCATTATTTTTGCTTTTGAATTTTTTTTAAAGCTATTAATGAATGGCGTGATTTGAGAATGAAGGTATGTTTTTTTTGCTGGATTTTATTTTTTTATTCCATTGTGTAAAAGATTTCTCCCTGATTTCCTAAAATTATTGATGAATTAAATTAGACCTTTTTTTGCAATCAAAACTTTTATATGTGAGTATTAAAAACTGAAGCTTTGATAATTATTTTTCCTATGTGTATAGTTTTAATTGATGACAATTTATCGAATTTGCTCAATTCAAATACTTAAACACACAAATTATTAATAAACTCATACTTAAACAGAATGAAACTTGTTTCATTCCACTGTACAATTTTACAGTGTTATGTAGTGTACAAGAGTGTTTGATTTTAAATTTTGAATTTTACTGTAAATGAATCTATTTTTTTCACTTCAAATGCTGTAAAAAATAAATAGCACTGTTTGTAAGATTTTATTAAAACAATTTATGTGTAAACTTTTCAGTACTTGAATGCCATTAAATTGAAATATTGCTTTATAAAAGCAATAAAGTTGTTAGTTTTGATAAGTGAAGAATTTTTTCTTAAAACTTTGTATGAAAGAATAGCTTGATGTAAATTTATAAATAAAGCAATTTGTTACAGTATGTTATATTTCTTAAGGCAGAGATGTTAGGAAATCTAAACATTTGTGTGAACACCAGAAAAAGGGAATTATACTTGGGTATGGTTTCATAACCACAGATTATTCCTTTGAAAATTGAACATTTATTTCAAAAGTAGCTTAAAAAATAAGCAATTATGCTTGAAATATTTTCTCTCTGTTATGAAAGGAATAATGTCAAATTATTGTGTTTGTGATATTTAAAGCTTGGAAGGTGCATAATATAATGGGAATTTTTTTACATAGTAATAGTTTATCTCTTACATTAGATCATCATATTTTCATTTCAATGTAGATATTTCATTTTTTTGAACACTACTGGGAAATAAGACATTTATTGACATGATGAGTGTAGCATTTGTTTTGTAAACACGGGTTTTTAAAAGAAGGTACCCAGTCTTCCCTCTGAAAAGGATTTCCCATTTTTTTTCCCCAGTTGGAAGTTGCAAAAGAGAATTAAAAAGGAATAAAAGCAAAATTTAATGATAATAATGCATTTGAAAACAAAAATGTTGGAAAAACTAATTAGAGATATTTATGTTCAATAACTTGCAATAAATCCAAATTAAAAGTAATTATAGCATTGACTTAAATAAAATTGTTGCCGAACACAAATTATGTTCAAATTGAAATGAAGTGACACTAACATCTCTGCTTTTGTACAGTTTGTTTTAATGATGTGTGATGTATGTGATACAAATCTGGTTTTATGCCATTTTGCTTATACAGGTACTGTACAATTCGAGAAGTTATATTTAGAATCTTTCTTAGAAATTATAGATCTGTTACGTTTCTGTAGCCACGCTTCACTTCTGATTATAGTATGACTCCAATGAGTTGAACTATGACTGTGACTGCGTACCTCTTTGTGGGGTGATAAGGACGTGTTATTGACATGGATTTGAGTTGAAATACTTTTGCAAAACTACAATGGAAGTGACTCGACTGAACTCGACTTCAATCACCCTTCCCTATTATTCCAAAAAAGCAGTAAAAATTGTCAAGGTCATAGCTAAACTTATGTGTGCCACACTATTAAAAAATATTTATGAACATATTATTGTTATGTTCTTCTGCTCTTTGCAAGTGCAGGCTTGTCCAATTAATACTAATTATAGCACTAAGGAATTACAAAATATGTTTCTTAATTAATTTGTTTTATATTTGCCTATATCATGCCTTAGAATGTGTATTAAGTAACAGAGTTTTTCTCCTTTTGTCTTTAAATTGTTTGAAATTCCTAGCTATGATTATACTAACAATTCAGTTTTCATGTTAGTTTTGTGACATAAAAAGTATTTAATGCTGTTTCTTTAAAGTGTAGCAAATAACTTCTCAAATAAAAATTAGTATATTAGACACTTAGTGTTAATTTTTAACTGTGTGATAAATTTTAGTTCTTGGGAAAAATCCAGATTATATGCAGGATTGGTTACCATCGCCTTTGTTTTGAAAAATTCTTTCTCATTTATACTTTATCAGTTAAAATTATTTTTAACTTCTGAAACTGATAGCTAGTGCTGTAGTTGTGAAAGTTTTTCTTTTCTTTTTTTTTTCTGAGTAGGGGGGGGGGGTACTTTTAAAAGGGTAAAAGTCATTGTTGACCGATTTTTCTTAGGCCAAAAATAAGTCAGTTAAGATTACGTAGGCAACTTCTGTTTTCAAAGCAGACATTTATTTGAAACATAAAGATGGTTTTAAACTAATTTATGATGCAAATTTGCATTTTTTGGAAAACAAGCCAAATATTTCAGGGAACAGTGTTTTATATATTTCTTGGACCCTCCCCTCTCTTCCACTATGGCCCTGCTACTAGGTAAATATTTTAAACCAAGGTATGAGTTTCAGAGCAATAAAAATGACAATCTAAGACAGATTAAAAGAAAATGGATTTTTCAATGTTTTTAAATTTATTTGTTTATTTGGTATTCAAAATTGATTATCTCCATGCAAGAAAGTTATACCAATACTATTCAGTATTAAAAAACTTTTGAAACTACAGTGAAACCTGTGTATAACGATACTGTCTGTAACGATAACCTGTCTATAACAATATATATATAGATTTTTTGGCCTCAGCAAAATGTCAGCATGAATAATCAAACTGTCTACGAAGATAACCTGTCTATTACGATATTTTTTTTAGGTCCCAACGGTATCGTTGTAGACAGGTTTTACTGTACCAGTTATATAACATTTAACAAAATATATTTTAAAAGCTATGTGTTGAATTTTCATGAGAAAAGGAGTTTGTATGCGTAGATGACTTGCACTTCATGGAAGAAGGATATCAATGATACATTCATTGCATCCTGAATCATGTTGTTTTGAACAAGCTAACTGTAGTATCAGTTCATAAGCCTGGGATATGAGACTTGTTTTCGCGTATGTTGATATTTTTTAATCAACTTCACTTTTGACGTGGTGTTTATTTTGAAATAAAAATCATCTATTTAATCTGAAATTGCTGCTGGGAAGGAGAGCAGGATTTTCTTTAAAAACTAGCTCAGAGCTGTTACCCCATTGATTCCATGTTATCTGTTAATATTAACCTTGTAGGACAATCATGTCTCATTACTATTTATCATTAAAGCAACAAGCAGCTGTTATTGGGCATTTTTGAAAGAATAGGATTGTTTTTGGTGCATGGTTTTGAAATTTTTAAATAATTTTTATATCGGTATCAATTGATGAATATTTTTGCAGAAACAGTTCTTACTTTTAAGGGCCACAATATTTTTGAAAAAAAAAAAAAAAAAAAGATGGCACTGGTATGCCTCAATTTTTAGTTCTTTTTGTTCCGAACTCACTTCAAAATTAGAAAAAATAAATAAAATAAAAAATAAGTACCCTTTTTTAGTTAAAGCATAACGCAAATGTTATAAAATAATTATTAGTTTTATTCTTTTTTTTTTAAACTTTGTTAATCAGTAAAAATTAAATCTTTATTTGTATTTATAGCAAGTAAGATTTATTTCAAACTGCTAAATATATTTAAAATATTTAATATGTTAATTTTTGTGAAAAGCCTTTTTTTTTTTTTTCTTTTAGGCTCAAGAAAAAAAACTAAATTTTTCTTTTGAATTGTAAAAGTTTTTCTAGTGCATTATATGAAATTCCAGGGGTGTTTGTGATCTGAAAATTTTGGGCTGACAACACCTTCTAAAACTAAATTATTATTTAAAAAAAACTTTTAAAAGGTTTTTGTATGCATATTTGAAGAGTTATTAGGGGGGAGGGGGGTCCAACTTCCTCATAGTTTTCGAAATTTTCACTGTCTTCAGAGATTTTTACTTCAGTCCACCATCACCCCTGAATAATTATATGTTTTTGTTCTATGCATGTTTCTTGCAGAGAAGTATTACATTTTTGGAAAAATTCCTTCTGTTTTCTTTTTTCCTATTTTTATGTTTATTAATATATTATTATTATTATTATTATTATTTGCATATGTTCGTGAAAGTGAATCAAAGACGTGCAAAGTAAAAAATTAACATGAAGTCATAAATATACAGAAAACACAGCAGTATGTGATGATATTTGAAGTAATGACCTTAATCCTATTTAGTTCAGATTTATTTTAGGACCAATGTAATTTAATAACCAAGGCATTTAGCAGACCATGTCCTTGTTAAGCTCTTCATTTTCATTGGATTATTTCGGAGGGATAAAATGTATTGCAGTTATATTCCATCCAGAGATTTAATATTTGTTCGGTTTGTATGTTCATCGCAATACAATATATTTCTAATTTTATGTTTTAGTAATAATTGAATAATCATTGTTTTCTTTAAAAAACAACTTCAAATGTGTAGCCGAAAGCATCATAGTGTGCAGTAGTTTGTACTAGGAGCATGAGTATAAATTTTTTCTTTTGTTTGCTGCTTGTTTTCTTGAAATAAACACGAGACAAATTATGTCTGTTTAACAATTATTTGGTTTGATTGTCTTACTGCATGTAATTTTAAATGTTACAAATGGTGTGTGCACTTCACCCGGGTGATCATAGTCAAAGGGGCTGTGAAAAATGGATTTTCATTGTATTCTATGGAATAGCATTATTTTTGTACTGTGGTAATGGAAACTGAAGATGTATTTTGAAAGTTTGGCATATACAATAGAGCCCTGATGTAATTTCTTCCACGTTTGAAATTTTTTCTCATTTGGTCCCCAATTTCTGCAACGCTGTTAGTGTTATTTCTTCTTGTACATTACGTTTCTCTATTCACCGCATTCCCGCTTTTGACATTTTCACTGAAATAATGCTAAAAGGATTTTGTTCGTTTTTGTGTGACAAATTACACATATTTATTTCAAAACCAAAAATATGATTTAAAACATTTCTCATAACTTCTTTCTGTCCAGCCCACAGCAAAACGCATTGGTGAAAAAACCAACATGTTAGAGGCATAGCATTTTATTTCCTCTGCCTGGGAAAATTTTAACATATAAGTATTGCTCATTATTTCATGAAATTTGGATTTCCATTAGCACCAATTGGGATTCTGATCAAAAGATAAATGTGCTCAATTTCGATTTTTAAGAATTTGGAGGTTGCGATGCACACTTATCGCCTCAGTCGTTCCTGAAATATCAGACTTATAGACGGAGAGCCCAGGGCCGCCAGACCTGACCAGACCTAAGTTATTTTCTAAGTAACAAAATGTGTAGGACAGAATAGAGTTAGCATGTACTTTCAACATACGCGTGTTTATTAACTTGGTCCGCGGGTCAATTTGCAGGTACGGGGTAATGAATGTACGCAAAAACAGTGCTAAACTAACTTATTTTCTAAGTCTCAATTTATATGTTATGATGCTCAGAGAACTATTCCAAAGCATTTTGTAAGCTGCCAGACCAATCGCATGGGCCAAACATCCTGCCAGACACAGTTAAAACAACCTACCAAACTACCAGACACGTCCCGTGGGCACTAATGGCTGCCAGTGGCGCAACCTTACTTATTTTCTAAGTCTCAATTTTTATATAATAATACGCGTGGAACTATTCCAAAGCGTTTTGTAAGCTGCCAGACCAATCGCATGGGCCACACATCCCGCCAGACACAGTTAAAACAACCTACCAAACTACCAGACACTTCCTGTGGGCACTAATGGCTGCAAGTGGCATAACCTTACTTATTTTTTAATTCATGATATTGTGCAGCTTTGGCTAGTTGAGCTATGACCTTGACTATATTTACCGGTTTTAGGGGAGTTTAGTGAAAAATAGACGTGTTATTGGCTCGGATTTTAATTGGAATATTTTTGAAAAACTACATACTAAGAAAGTTTCTCAACTCAACTTAGCGCCAATTACCCCTCGCTATTTTCCGAAACAGAGGTAAACATTGTCAGAGTCAGAGCTCAAAATGCAAAAGCCGCACAATACTCAGGGAACTATTCCAAAACATTTTGTAAGCAGCCAGACCAATCGTATGAGCAAAACATCCTGCCAGACACAGTTAAAACGTCGCTGTGAGTACGATCGCATGAAAAAAATAAGTAAAGTTATCGCTGTTTTTGCATACATTCAGTATTCCGTATCTGAAATTTGACCCTGGGTCTAAGTTAGCAGGTATAACTGGGGGACCTGATGAAAAAACGTGAAATGTGGAGAAAACGTAGATTCGGGGGACGTAAAATCGGGGTTTCACTGAAATCCTATTTCATGGTTTTTTTTACTAGGTTTTCTGCTTTAACAATATTGCTTTTTGAAAGCAGACGATATTTTTAAGTGCTTAAGCGCAAGAATAATAGCGTGGCGCTCGTACTCAGAGCGACGTTTTAACTGTGTCTGGCGGGGTGTTTGGCCCATATGAGTGATCTGGCTGCTTACAAAATGTTTTGGAATAGTTCCCTGAGTATCATTATATAAAAATTGAGACTTAGATAATAAGTAAGGTTACGCTACTGGCAGCCATTAGTGCCCACGGGACGTGTCTGGTAGTTTGGTAGGTTGTTTTAACTGTATCTGGCAGGATGTTTGGCCCATACGATTAGTCTGGCAGCTTACAAAATGCTTTTGAATAGTTCCCTGAGTATCATAATATAAAAATTAAGACTTGGAAAATAGGTAAGGTTGCGCCACTGGCAGCCATTAGTGCCCACGGGACGTATCTGGTAGTTTGGTAGGTTGTTTTAACAGTGTCTGGCGGGATGTTTGGCCCATACGATTGGTCTGGCAGCTTAAAAAATGCTTTGGAATAGTTCCCTGAGTATCATAATATAAAAATTGAGACTTAGAAAATAACTTAGTTTAGCACTGTTTTTGCGTACATTCAGTACCCAGTACCTGCAAATTGGCCCGCGGACCAAGTTAATAAACACGCTTATGTTGAAAGTACATGCTAACTCTATTCTGTTCTACACATTTTGTTACTTAGAAAATAACTTAGGTCTGGCGGCCCTGGGCTCTTGGACTATTAGGGTTATCAGATAAAAGAATTGAAGAGACAGAAGTCAAATTCAGAACTGCACTTTCACTTGATGCAGCTATGACAGGACTTAAAAACCATTTTTGGCTGCTATCATTCATAGGAATAACACTCCCTAAGCTTCTCGATGATTGTCAGAGCTCTATATGAGATGAGAAGCAAAAAATCTGAGGCAGGCAATAGTAATTAAAAATTTTAAATCCAGGTAACTTGTAATTATATTTTCTGTTTTTTCAGATCGCATATAAAATTATTTTTTTCATTTTGAACATGTTGTAAAATAGTTTTTACTGTATGAATCTACTTCCATGCAAATTATTTTATGGTGTTTAGTAAAACTTTGGTGAACCCTCCGTCTAACGGTTCCTTTTCCGGTTTTGACATTCGCTCGCTCTTGTCAGTCCTGCAAAAAATGTTAAATAGGAGCTCTACTGTATATTCAAATATTTATTCAGAAACTTTAGCAATTGCTACAGTAAAAATTATACAAGGCATCACAGCCAAACAAAATTTTTGTAATATTTACAATACTTGAAGTGGCAAAGCTTTCTCAGTAAGCAAAATATCTTGCCTCAGTATTGCATAAAGGTTGACATGCAAGGAAAATCATCTTGCATTAATACTGCCTCAATGTTGTTATGTTACTCCTTTTATGCTGTCAGCAGGCTGCCACAATATTGACTGACAAGGTGTATGCAGCATAATATCAGGAAAATATCAAGGTAGGCTGCTTTTGTAACATTGCATACGTATTGATATGACAGGATAATATCAAGATGTTGTCATGACAGCATGAAATCAAGGTCTAGGCAAGATGATCTTGCTTTTGTAATCTTGCATACGTATTGATATGACAGGATAATATCAAGATGTTGTCATGACAGCATGAAATCAAGGTCTAGGCAAGATGATCTTGCTTTTGTAATATTGCATACGTATTGGTATGACAGGAAAATATCAGGATACATTGACATGACAGTATGAAATCAGCACGTTTGCAAGGTGTTTTATCCATATATTTATTTGTATTATTTTCACTTCAAACTCGAGAATTAAATTTCATTCTTTAATTATTTCTGTTATTCTTCAAGATAGTTTTCTAGTCTGAGAATATTTTCTTAAAGCTGACATCTGATCGGAAATTCATATAAAGATATTAATAGTACTCGCAATTTAATTTAAAAAAATGAAAGTTTCTGCGTTTTGCGTAATACTTGACTTATTTTTTAAATTCTTGCTTCTAATTGTATTATAAAGACATAAAATGCCTATTTAGAAATAATTGCGGAAGTTTTTATAGCACATTTAAGAGTAAAGGTAGCAAAATAATAAATAAATACAATAAAGTACATTTTCAAATGGATGTCAGCATTGAAAATATCCCATGGACAAAACATATGAATTTATCTCAAAGAATAACATAAATAACCATTGAATAAAATTAATCTTACTTGTGAGATTGAAGTGATAATACGAAATTCTGGACTTCATGTCCTTTGTTATTTTCGGCCATTTCTAACATTGATCGCACATCATCTGCGATATGACTTGTTTAGTACTATATTAATAAACAAATGCAAATATCCCAAGTAGCATTGAATCTTGGCGCAATATTGTACTTGGTTGGCTGAATGTTGGCGTACGATTTACACCCAATATTGGCTGAAGCTCGTAGGGGATACATTTTAACAATATTGGCCAATATTGCTATTGTAATCTTGAGCCATTATTGCATGCCGATCTAATGCCAATATTGGCGTTACGTTGGCTAAATAGTGGCTCACAATATTGGCTGAAGCACGGAGGGGATATTTTGACAATATCGGCCAATATTGCTATTGCAATCTTGAGCCATTATTGCATGCCGATCTAAGGCCAATATTGGCGTTACATTGGCTAAATAGTGGCTCACAATATTGGCTGAAGCACGGAGGGGATACATTTTGACAATATTGGCCAATATTGCAATCACACTCTTGAGCCATTATTGCATTTCGATTTTAAGCCAATATTGGTTAAATAGTGGCTTCCGTTATTGTTGTATACACTGCTGTCTACATAAAATGCGACATCAAGAAGGTGCAGTCAGAATGATACAAAATTTTACACTTGATGGCAACATTGATTAAAAAATGAAAATAAAATGAACATTTATTACTGGAAAAATCCCAAATGAATGGAGGTTTAAGTACCTGTTGAATCAACTCTAGCTTGAATGTACAACACGATACAGTCGAACATTGAGGTATACTAGTCTCATATGATGTAATAGGTCAATTCCTATCAGTTAATGCAAAGCACTACTAATTCAATCAAACTCATAGATTGCTCAATTTACCGTCAAGTCATTCCAGATATGCTCAATTTGTGACAAATCATGACATCACGCAGGTCAGAAAAGATGATAATGTGGGAGAGGACCCCCCCCCCCTGCTGTGTGTGACGGTGCATTGTCCTATTGAACACGAGTCTCAACACATGACAAAAATATACCATTAGGTTGTGATAGTGCAGCGAATCAATGTTAGAGGTGATCCTGTCCCACACACAATATAGCACCCCATAGCATCACTACAGCTGTCGATGTGGTGTGCTCCTAAAAAGCAGGCTTTATTAGTGTCGCACACACTTGGAGTAGGTTCGAGTTCAAATCGATTTGTTAGCAACTGAATGGTTCCTGATTGCTCTCATAGCGATGAATCCAGATCGAATTTGGCAAAAATAACATTTTTGCAAGGTTATGGAGAACACGTTGTGAACTACCAAATAATGCTTTTGCTTTTCAGCGGCATACCCCACCCACAGCTGGGATGCCTTTATGGGTTGCAATCATGTACAAAACATAGTCACTTCTAATATTGATCCACAGCACCACGACAGGTCACCCTGCGGTCCCCATGACACCAAACTGCGTTAATATCATTATTCAGTCACATGTGTTGGCACTCATGGCGGGGCTCCCAGGAAGACACTGCTTGATCACACACAGCAAGGGTGTGAGGGGACTTCCTTTTCCACTTTCTATGTCCAGTGCGTCACCCTGCTTTGTCACAAATTGAGCATATCTGGGATCACTTGAGATGGTAAATTGCGTAGGCTATGAGCTTGATGGAATTAGGTGCACATTTCTAGTACCTGTGTAGTAGGATATCCTACAAGAATGATATGCTTCAATGTTTGACTGTATTACCTCGTACATTCACGCAATAGGTAGCTCGACAGGAGACTTAAACCTCCATTCATTTGGAATTTTTCCAGTAATAAATGATCAATTTGTTCTCATTTTGTAATCACTTTCTGATAGTAAGGTTGCCATCACGTGTATAAAATTTCATTTCACTCTGACTACTATCCTTCTTGGTGTTGCATTTCGTGTGGCCAGCAGTGTAGGTAGCTGTTACAGTTTAACCAGGACTGAAATTGTTAGGATTCCAACAATTTCAATGAAAAGGAAGAAGGAATTAAAAGTCGCTTTCCTGGAAGCTTCGACCACGTAAACACTGAAGATGACTGCCGCAGATGCAGTTGAAACGTTTGTGGTAACAACACACAGACCACAGCAGAACAGCCCAGAATCTCACAACATCATCAATTTAATTCATATTAAAAGTGCCTAGTTATTAAATGTTTGTCAGAAAAAAAGAGAATTTCTTATGACTGTGCACCAATTAATGTATATTTTATTTTTGAATCATGTAACTGTAAAAGTAGCTGACAGAAGAAAAATGAAACAGTCAATGCTAACTCCATAAAAACTGATGAAAATGTAAAATGAAATATAATAAAAAGAAAACTTAATTTTAATTCTACATATTGTAATAATAACATAAGAAAATAAAGAGTGATTTGAGGAAACATTTACTATTTTAAAGACTTTAATTTGTGCTAATTGAAAATATCGGATATTTCCAAATTCTGCTCAAAACTTACTAACATTGCTAAATATTAGTTACAAAAGTTCCTGAGCAGAATTCAGATTAGAGTTAATTCTCCCTCGACGAACAAATAGAAAATTTGTACACATTTGGTTTCATTGCAATTCTAAGGTTACACAGAAAGTAAATGTAATTGAAGTACAGTGCAAAAGTTGCTCAAAATCTTTGCTTGATCGTTTTCATTGTCATTCAAATTAATAATAAACTTTTAAATTTGAAATAACTGATTAGTAAAGTTATTTTGCAATATTGAACAATAGTAGGAATTTTTATTCCTATTTAAAAAAATTAAATATGAACATCATTTTTATGTACCTTTTTCTTGGACCCGGATAGTTCAGAAATAGCAACTTAATTTTGCAAGAATTAACTCCTTCAGTAAAATGTTTGACATGTTTATGTAAATAAAGTAAGTAGATCTTTAAAATTTCTTTATCAAATACTCCAGCATATGTCTAATATTTTCACATAAACAAAAAGTATTCAATAATGAACTAACAATTATTGTCAAAGAAAAATAATAAGATCTATTTCACAAAATTGGCAATCATTATAATAAATGTGGAAACAAACTACACTCAAACCTAGTTTTGTGTGGTGGATAGGGACCGCATAAAAAAATTCACTCAAAACTTCACTATTAGCTACAAAAAAATGCTTTCGTAACAGTCTCACTTGAAAATAACCCAAAACATACGAAACTGTAGGAATTTCTTCTTTAAACAAATTCAAGACACTTTTCACTCCAGAGTTCCCTGTACCTACCACTTTTTGCGGCTTAACCAGTTAGATGGGACCCTGAAGACAGCTCTGCTTTTGCAACTACTTTGAATCTCGCCAACCATTTAAATCCGCTTTTAAAATATACATCAGAGAACGATTCATCACTTAAAAATACTACCGAGCACTTGTTTTATAGACAAGTTAGTCAACTGAGTCACAATTTGATTGAAATTTTCATGTACCACAAAGAAAAAGGATCCCACACAAACAGGTTTGAGTGTACTACAAACAAAGTTATTAAGTTTTTCTTTTTTAAAATGGATGTAATGTAGGTGACAATGAACACTGAATAATCTGAAAATCATTTATTATTGATGCAAATATAGGTTGCACTTATTGCAGTGAAATTATGGACAAGCAGTCAGTCTAGTACATATGTTTGAAAACTAAAACACATAAAAAAATACTTCCACTTACCATAATGAAAGGAAAATTTAAAAAGTTGAAAATGATTATTAAACCCTTTGCATTTTGGCTTAACTTCTGACATCACTTTTTAGCTCTGTATTGTCTTAGTTTTTATAAAAAATAAAAACATTTATTTTTATTTCTAAACAAATAAAAAATATTCCATACATAATGCAAAAGAACTTACGGCTTACTTTACATGTTTTTCCCCTCACCTTTAAATTTCCAAAATCTTCAACATTATTAAATTTTAATCTACTTTTAATAGACGAAAGAGTATGAACACTTAATTTTTTTGTGCAAATGAGATGAAGTGAAACAATTTATAAGGTTGAAAAGGAACATTCACTAGAACAGTTTGTTACAGGCAACGGTATAAATAGAATTATTTGTAAAGCAAATTGACAATTCCACGGTATTAGACGTAGAATTTGCACAACATTTATCAATAAAAGTTCAGATTTTCTAGATGACTGAGCCATTTTTTTTGCTCAATACTTAATGCATGTAGAAACAATTAAAAAACCTACGAAATTTCTAGAAAAAGTTCTAACTTGAAATATGAAAAACATCATGGTGTTGAACGTATATTCAAGAGATTCTTGACATGTCATTAGAAAATAAGGGTTTGGCACAAAAAATTCAACACGGGTGTAAAATCATAGTTAATCAAAGCATCTTGGTTTTATTCGATTTCGGATACATTTCTTGAACTACTTTATCAGATAGAACTTCAATTATTTCTGTAACAATGGTTGACGCTAAATAGTTTACACTACCTTTACTGCCATTTAATTGTACATGCTCAGCTGAAAATAGACCATGGAACTTAATTCTCATTCCGTAATGAGCCAAAAGTCTTATGATCATCAAAACGCAAATCCGTGTAGAGAAATGAACTTGGTAGCATAAAACTAGTCCGTAAAATCTTCTTTCACATTTTGCATTCAGACTTCTAAAAGTTTACTAGATTATTGTCAATAAGTTTAGGTGTTATAGAGCACTGTGAAAAGGAATGCAGTTTTCCAGTAGAAATTTGAATTTTCCAGGAAAGTTTGTCTCATGATACATTCTCACTTTAGAATCATGAAAATAAAACTCCTGGAATCTTTATATATTGATCCAGTGTTTTCAAAGTCAAATATGATCCAGAATTTACTCCAGTTTCAAATGTTAGTTCAGAATTCTCAACGTTTGACGCAATTTAGAATGTCACTGTTCGATTATGATTTCGAGTTTTGAAAACACAATGTCGATCCAAAATTTTCACTGCTTCACATCGTTTCAGCAATTTCTTCAATGTTGGATATCTATCCAGAATTTTATTCAGCATTTAATATTTCTTCAAAAATTTTTTTGCCTTATTTCATTACTTTTATTTTGGAAGACAAAGTTCATCACTGCAAAGGAAAGCTTTCTCATTGAGTTGCTCCAATAACGCTTTTCTCTTTCGCTTTTTGAAATTTTAGAGTGGATTAGACATAGTTAAAAAAATTCACTGATGAGAATGATAAAATATCATTTAAGAAATGAAGGCAACAATAAAATTTTAAGGAAAGTATCTCCGATATTCGGACAAAAGCATTTACCATGTGCAGCGGCGAGGAAGAGCAACAAAACACAAAATGTGCAGACAAAGTTGAAGTTTCTTTTTCGCCGGTTTTTAAAAAAATACAAATGCGTTTAAAGTGAACTCAAATAGCTCCATTTTTCGAGGACTCTCTCTACGTTCAAAATTTGTTTTAGCATTCTAAAACAGTTTGTGGAGCTTCAGGTAATCAGGCTCAGTGTTTAATTGCTCACTTAGGAAAATGAATCATTTTTCAGATTTGTTTCAAAATCGGTTGAACATCAAAGAGCCATCTTCCGCCCAATATTGGCTTTCCAGAGTTTGACCAATTTTTTGCCAATATTGTCTCACAGTCTAAATACAATAATGGTTGCGCATTGTTAAGCCAATATTGGGACAAGATTGTATGTCAATCTAAGTACAATATTGCTAATGCAATGAGATGCCAATATTGGCACAAGATTATCTGCCAATCTAAGTACAATATTGTTAATGCAATGGGAAGCCAATATTGGCTTAACATTGCAAAAATCGTGCCAATATTGGCCAAGACATTGCCAACGTGAACAATCTCACGCCAATATTGAGCCAAGATAAAATGCTACTTGGGATCAGTTATTCATAAGTTATTCCTAAAACAATACTATTCCACACTAATAACTAAGCAACCAACTTAACGAAGCCTAAAAAATGCAAAGCCACGTGCAACTCCTCTGAACCGACTGAATCAATGTGCCAGCAATGCGAGGGACGCTGGGTAGAAAGAACTGTGCGCATGCGCAAGTATCAACGAAGGTCCACCTGCTCTATTGTGTACTAATTACCTTGACGGCGACAGCATGAAATCAATATCATCTTGACGGCATCAACATGTATGCAATATTGTTATTTTAAGGTAATATCAATATTGATATTTTAAGATGAATGCAATGTTGCATACGTGTTGTTATAGTAATATTGCTTTTTAATCTTTATGCAAGCTTTATGCAGTATGAAACACGTCAATATTGACGCCGTCAGTATAATATCAAGATCTGTCAAGGTTGATGCAAGAAATTTTGCTAGTAGGGTTGCTTGCTATCTTTACAATTTTACAATGACCAACTGTTCTTTGGGAATGCATTCTTAAGATAGAGGTTAAAGATTACAATATTGCAAGAGTATATGTAGTTGCATGCTGGGAATTGCATAAACTAGGATAATGCAATAGAGTACTGCCCCACCACACATCAGGTGACATCCTTTTCTATGTGGCACCTCAAATGAGCCAAATTGTCTTTATAAAATGTAGTATAATCTACATATGTTATTGCGAACGTCCCAAACTCAGTAAATGTCAACATCAGCTAGTGAATATCAACATTCATCGGCAGAGGACCAAATATTTTCGGTGAACCACTGGTGAAATTTGACTTTCTGCAATTTCAATCTTTCACGGTAACATATATATTTCATGGCCAAAATGCCCAAATGAGACAATGCAATCATTACATTTTTATTGCACGCATTTTATTTCTTGAAAATTATCATTCATCAATATGGATCCACACACATTGAGTAGCTCTTACTAAACCATTCATCAAATCACTGAATAATATTCATACAAAAATAATTAATCTCTTATGAATAACATTACATTTTAATTTTTTTTTCACTCGCAGATATCTTACTTATCAGTAGTAAGTTGTATAAAGAACATATAGCAAGTTGAACACCGGCACACTTAGTATTGTCCAACGTTAGGGTTCAATACTACATCTCGTTGATTAAAAATTGTAGGTTTCACGGACTTTTTCTTACAATTTTCCTCCCACTGGGGCCCCTCTGGATATATTTCTCTGTATTTTCTACTATGAGGTAATAAATGGTATATGACTTTGTAATACATTTACATTGCAATAATGAATACTGTCTGTAATTGTTCATAACTCATTACACAAGGCTACGTTTTACCATGAGACCAAAACATATTGCATGACTTAATTACTCCATCTTAGATGTTAGAGAAAATGGTCAGTATATTTTATATATTTCATTCATTCTGTTCATTTCATGGGTTAATTGGTTTTCCACTTCTAGCAATCTTTCAGAATCTTCAGTTTTTCGGTCTTCTTTGAGGTCACTTACCAACGACATTATTTCCATGGCATCTGATGCCATACCTACGGCTTTCAAAAAGCCACCAGAGTAGCTCTGCAAAGCAGACGATTGACGAGAACTTTCTTTTACAATCATATTTAGGCCTAACTTGGTTGTCCTCCTTACAAAAGGCGAAGATCTCCAACTTTGATAAATGACATTCATGGAGTCATATAAGATTGGATCGTTAACGATGTCTCGGAGAGTCTGCAATACATTACTCTCCAAACCTTCAAGAATTCCTGCTGCTTCAGAATACTTTCCGTTACTTTCGATTGTGTCGAATACATCAACGGCGAACCTACTGCTGTACTTGTTCATGATGTCTCTTATGCTCCCGAAGACTTTCATAATGTCGCTTATGTCTTGAGAGAATCCATTGCGCTTAAAAATCTGATTTGTGATGTCACTTGTGCTGGAGGAGAACTGGATTGCTCGTTGAAGTGATTCTGTATTTTGCTTGTCAGTCTCCAGAATTTCTTTCACTTCTGACATTGTAAAAGCTGTTACTCCCATTTCCACAAGTTCTGCACCAAATGCCAGGATGGACCCTAAAATGAGATACAAAAGTGGAATCGAGTTCTATACAGTTTCATTTATTCCAATGTGGAAGGTAATTACATTTAGTGTACTTTTCTTTCTTTAACCTTTTTATCACATGCAAAACACTTAGGGCAAAATAATTTGGCTAACTGTATTTTTTTTCCTATGTTACTTTGCACTACCCTTGTTGTTGCTTAGATAGTACATTACGATGCACTAATACAAATAATAGTATAATTGAAAAAAGATGTGAAAATGAAAACACTAGGTTTATGACAATAAGAGGTACATATTATAAAAACAGTAATTTAGTGCCTGGTGCTTAAATTACACTGAACAAGTAAAACATTGGAACACCTTGTCCATTTTTTAGGCTTTATTGGTAATCATCAGAAACTGCAATCTAAGCAACTTATTCTGTCCCCAAATGCTGAGAAATTTAAATTGTGCATACATCTATATTCTTTTTATGATATTTTTTCATCCACTTAGCTTTTTTCCTAACTATTGGTTGATTAGTGTCTTTTGTGTTTAACAGGCCAAGAGCCTCAACAGGCTATACTTGACACTTCCTTAAAAAAATCCTAGTGTGTTGTAGCTATTCGCAAACATTCTGCTGTATATTTCAGTCTCAGGCTTGGATCTTATGTATTATTGCAGCTACTTAGTTTTGTTTTCTTCGCACCTTCCTAGCATTTCAAATTTGAGTGTTATATACTAATATTTGAGATAGGTGCGATTTATAGGAAGAATTGGTAATCTTTACTAATAATAAAGCTGAAAGTCAGTGTCTCTGGTTGTCTGGATTTCTGTACGCTAGATGTCTGTTATGTGCAGAGCGCCTAGACCATTTGGCTGATTTTCATGAAATTTGGCACAGAATTAGTTCGCAGCGTTAGGGGTGATCACCTCGAAACGATTTTTTGAATATTCAATTTTATTCTTTTTCTATTCTAATTTTAAGACCATTTGACCGTGCAAATTATCATACCGTGGACGAGTAAATTACCAAATTTTCATAACGTGGAACCGTAACATGGATGAGCAAATGAACACAGCAAATGGGCGAGAAATTCATCATCCATTATTTGTAAATATAAAGACAAACTAAGTGACCTTTTCATTTTTCTACTACGGGCAAAGTTGTGCGAGTACCACTAGTTTATTTATAAATCCCAATTAAAATTCTTTTAACGTTAAAATTTTGCATAAAAAATGTATATATGAGGCAGTGAGAATCAAAGGGATGTAAGTGCCTAAGTTGAAAATTCGTAGATAACCAGTACAAATGGTAGGAGAACCTCTCCTCTCTTTTGGGGCGAGAGATGGTACTAGTAGCCCTGGTAGGTGCTGCTGTATAGCATGATTTAGGAAAAAAAATCAATGAAAGTCTACCTAGAGTTTGTACTTTAAGTGCATTTTACTCAAAACTTTATGAGGTCAACTTACATCTCTTTGCTTCTCACTGCCTCCCCTCATATCAGGAAGAGGATGTAGCAGTATGTGGGCGTGTGTATGTTCCTTATACAGTGAAACCTGTGTAAGTTGACCACTTGTGGTGCACTAATTTAGTGGTCAACTTAAACAGGTGGTCAACTTACAAAGGTTGATTTATATGATACGGGCTAATTCCGTGCCTGAAAAAAAGCCGTCAACTTACAAGGATGGTCAACTTCACAGGTTTTACTGTACAAGTCTACAGTTTACGTCGGATCTTTGTCAAAATTGGTAGAGGTCTTTTGATACTCAGGAATTCACATGGGGGGAGAGGGTCACCAGAAAATCCGTTTGCGCCTATTGATAACATTTACTGAATTTTTGGAATTTAAAACGAATCCCAGGAGGTCTAAGTTTGAATTTTGAGTCATAAAATTGCTCTTTTCTACATGCTGATGGGAAATTTCATACTAATTTGTTTTCTTTTATTTAAGCTTGATCGTTGAACAAGTGTCACTTAACGCAACTTTTATTTTTGAGGTAGACCGGACAACGCAGCTTGTTCAAAATGAAAGTGCTTTTCCTTATTTATCTTTTGCTCCCAGAGAATAAGTATATTTATTTGGGAAATTAGACAGGACGGAGGGTTTTAAATTGTCTATATTTATGGCCAAGCTCCCGATTATGTTCTAAAACTAATTGCAAGAACTTTAGTCGTTAAAAAAAAGCAACAAATTCAAAATCATCGAGTTTTTTCTGATCGTCTTAGCAGAAAGTAATCACCACGAATTCCCATGAATGCCTAAAATTATATTTAGAATTTGCCAAAAAAAAAGGGGTTATAACTTCAGTTCTAATTTACTTAGAAGCCCTAAACAAATTCTATCTCATGTAAAAAAATTTCTCTCATCTCGTTGGCGGAAGGGTGCTATTTCGTTTTTTTTTTTTTAATTAATGTCTGTTCGTTAAAGTGAGAGCTGATTGTCTTCAATCTGCACAAAGATATTATGGACAGATATTTAGTCAATACGAAAAAAGGTTTCAAAGTGTATCATGGAAGGAACTGATCCAAGGTATGGGATGCAACGGAACACAAATAAAAATTCATGATTTTAGAACAGTGGTGTGGTACCTAATGCTTCCAGGAAATCTCCTGCATTACTTGGCTTTCGCTTTTCCTCATTTCTGCGTCTTGAATCGTTGGTATCCGATTTAAGAAATTCTCCGAAAAGGCACATACCGGTTCCTGTTGCCCTGGCAACGTTTGCACCATAATGAGTGTCATCAATTCTTTTCCTCAAATTACGAATAGCCTTGATGCTTTGGAGGCGACTTTTTCGCCAGGTTTCCAGCACGTCTTCTTTACCGTCTAGCTGAGAGCAGAAAAAGGCTGCCCTGTCTAAACTTGACCGGATATCATTTCTGTGTCCATATCTTGAAGCCTGGAAAATGTTAATAAAAAGAGCTAATGTAACTTATCGATAGTTGGGGCTAACCTAACCTGGCAGCCAGGGGCAGATACAGAAGGGGGGGGGGAGGGGGGGGGGGGTATTTCAAAAAAAAAACTTTTTTTTCAGCTAGAGTCCAGGACACCCCCTATCGTTTTTACACTTGCTAATAGGACTATGCTGTAAAAGTTTTAGCTTCTTACTCAAATTTTATAAGACGGTGCTCAATGACCCCTTAATTTAACATTAGTGTATCGTAGAAAATGCCACAAATTGAGAAATATTTAATTTTCCCAGCTGTTTTTTTTTTTTTTTTTGTGAATAATTGTTTTATTGCGATGTATATGCATATTTCTAGTGTATATATGTAGCCTTATTTTTTCAGTTCGAAGTATTTTTGTAACCCCCCTCCCCATACTGTTGAAGTCTGGGGGAGAGGGTTGATCCCCCTCTTTCAGTTGAAATAGGAATCTAAAATTCTTCCTGTATATTGCTATCCACAAGTCTGAAAATAGTGAGGTGTGTCCCGGTATCTAGGAGAAACTTTTTTTTACTTGTATTTTTGAACCACCCTGGGGGGGGGGGGTCATAATAGTCCCTAAATCGTCGATAATATTATCTACCCACAGTGTTTCAAATACTTTGCTTTGTCAATAAAATGTAAGCGGTTTCAGTATTATTTTCAATTCATTAATTATGTTTAAAAATAAATATTTAAAGTGCAACTTCTTTACTTCTTATGCAATTGAATAGTAATAGTTGAGCCCTATTAGGTGTCTTATTCCTGACTGATTTGGTGCTTTTTATTGACTGACAAGCAGTTTCAGAAATTTTCGTACACAAAACCTTTGGGTCGTTTGTAGGGGGGGGGTCATTCTTCAGCATGACCCCCACCCCTCTAAAATGATAGTTGATGTCTGCCCCTGCTGGCAACTTTGTGAAGACTACGCAGATTCTAATCACAGCACTACGGCGCTGACAGGTTAGGTTTGCCCCAACTATATAGTTAGAGCAGTGGCGTAGCATAGGTTTGTGCAGCTGGGAGTAGATGCCGAATTCGCTCCCCACCGTAAAGTATGATAACTTTTATGCAGATATGTTATTTTAAAGATGGAAGAAAAAAAAACCTAAGTTGTAGTAGCGAAACAAAATGATGGATATTTCAGCCTCTCTAAGTGCGCTGTGTGCTCCGCTGTGGGTCGATATTCACGGAAAGGGGGGGGGGAATAAAAATCCTGACTCGTAAACGTATTTTTCAATTCTGTAATTTCACACCTCAAAAATTAAAAGTATTTTCACTCTTTTTATTATTAATACAATTTAACATTGTGGAAAATGGGGGGGGGGGAGATTTTTGCAGAATATATTTGAAAGTTTTGCTATTGTTTTAAACGCAAAGTGACATCTCTTCTTTCCCTGCCAGCTTCCATTTCACGCTTAGGAAGTTAGTTTTTTTAAGGAATTGATCACTATTATCGTATATTTCACTCTCAAAAAGGAATTTCACTTCATTAAAAAATGTTAAGGAGTATTTTTACACTTCGGAAAAGAAATCCTATCTAAACCTCTGTTTATATGCGTGCATGCTAACATGCTAGGCTTAGCAACAATGATTTTGAACGACCGAAAGGTTCTGTGAGGTATTTTAATCTCTTAACCTTCTCCCTGGTTGCTCCGCTGATTAGAATGTTTTTAAAATAATTTCACTTATTTTTTCTTACAGGTAAACCAATTGATACAACAGTGACTTAGAAACTATATTAAATGAACCGCAAGTCTGAGTTCACAAGGAGAAAAAAGACAAAAAAAAAAAAAAAAAGATTTTTTTTTTTTTTTTTGAAAGAGAGAGAAAAAGAAGAAGGGGGAAAACCTTAGCACTTAAAAACCTCCAAACATCTTTGAACTCTGTTAATTAAACTTTTGTTTTGTTTTTCCCATATTTCTTAGTACTCTTAGCGTTTTTACAGCGTTTGTAGTTAATAAATATTAACGTTCATCTAAAGGAACTAAAATTATTTTCTTTTTTTAAATCTTTTTCTAATTACATCTACAATAAATATATAAATAAATAAAATAAAATAAACATGATCAACAACAGCCCAACTAAAAGATAAGGTGCAAAATCTTATGTAGGGGAATGTGGGGCAAAGTGAAATGGTGAAATATTTACTCTACTTTTAGCGTCACCTATCTGGTAATATTTTAACCATATAGTAGCACATGTAATCTATTCCAGTCTGGGAAAAAAATACCACCGAAGATTAAAGCATACGATAATACAGGCAATTTTCAAAAATTGATACTCATATTGTAATATTTTGTTGCAAGTCAAAAATTATTTTCTTAATATAAAATGATAAAGTTCTTGTTATGGATATTTTAAATATTAATTGAGATCTTCTAATATTCCTTAAAATATTTATTTAGTTGATATTAAGCTTATTTGTAGTTTGAATATTTTCTGCGATCAGTCAAGTACATGCGGGATATTTTGTTTATACTCGCTCAATCTTTTACTAAATCACTTACGCATTCATTTATTAATTCATACATTTACATTCCTCCATTTAGTAATTCACTTATTTATTCATTCAGTGACTTATTTTCTTATTCATTCACTCTTTTACTTGTGTATTTATTTTTCTTCATATATCAATTAATTAACAAATTTAATTTTCAGTTTATTGTCTCAGTATCTTTTCATTTTTTAATTAAAACTTTTATTTACTGGCCCATTTGATTTTTTTTTTTTTTTGAATAGAAAAATATTTTATTTTTCACTTGGCCCATACAAAAAAAAAAAAAAAAGTAAAACTTTTCCCCTCTTTTTTTTTTTTGAAAGCGCAAATTTACTGCCAAAAATATAAAAAATACCGTTTCAATGCAAGTTTTATTACAAAATAGAATGTTCTTTATGTACTGTAATTTTCAAAATAGATTTCCAATTTGTTCATTTTGAAAAAGCTTAGTCATCTGAACTATTTCACTTTTCCCCACCTTCTCCTATTTCATTGCAATTAATTTTAATATTTACAATAGATGTGTGAAACACTAATCAAAAGACAACACTTTTAGTTTACATAAATTTTAAAAAGTAACACAAAGAATTGAATTTTAAGAGAAAGAGGGATGGGGAATTTTTGTAAAGATATGCATGTTTCAGTATCTATCTTTGAAATAGGCAGTTGAAAAAAATACTTAATTTTATAAGTTATACAGCATGTTACAGTTAAATAAATGTGGTCAGATTGAAGTAAAGTGTTCTAGAATTAGAAACAATATTTCATAGTCATTTTATTTTTTAGATTTTTAAAAAGAATAACTGGCGATGAAATTTTCTCCATAAACGTGATGATCAGAAATTACCCCTCATTACTCTAACTAGTAAATTAATCGGAAAACTTACCATGATTTGAGTTCTTGTTGACAATCTGTTTTCTCCTATAATAGTAATAGCGACAAGAATGCTGTAATTTTTATTCTGTGAAAGCTCTCGCCAAATAGAAATTTCGCCAAAAATTATCTCACAACTTCCAGATCGTCATATCAATACAAGATAAGCTAAATTGAATTTCGCTTCTTTCATTGTTTTAATTTTCTTTCCGATTTTTGAATGGTTTGAAAGAGGAGTTTTGTCCTGTTTTTAAATTCGTATAGTACAGTATTATTATTATAACTAGTTGATCTTGTTGCCTAATGGTTATTGTATTATTATTTTTTTTCTCAGCAACAATCCATTTTTCTGAGTAAGTTTTCTATAAGCGTTTATGAATACTACTGATTCTGGAAACTTCTCTGCGAACAATGGGGTAAGGGGCGGGGGGTTCAACTCTGAGCCAAGGATCTCTCTTTCAATTGCAAGAACTTGTTGAATTTTTGCAACCAGGGCCTGATTACTGAATAGGTCAACTAGGCTGTGACCGCCTAGGCCATGGCCTAGGGCCTCCAAATGGCAGAAACGTTTTTAGCCAATGGCAAAAATTGCAAAGGTTTGACCAGTGGAAAAATTACATTTTTCTTTTTTTGTAGCGAACTACAACTACTTCATTACAAATGTAGCTAACTAGAACTACTTTTTGCAAAATGTAACAACTGCAAACTACCTTTGAAATTTAGTCGCTACTTCGCTACTTTTTAAAAAATAAATAAATAAAAAGCATACACAGACACACCGTTTGAAGATTGAACAAAAAACGCAAAAAGGGGTTTAAATTAATAAATAGGTTCATTTGAACATGGAACATTATTAAGAATTTTTTTTTTTCTTTCCTTTACTGAGCCAGTTTGTCATTCCAAACTTTTTTTGCGAATATTCACCGCAAGAAAGAATTTAAAAGTTGAAATAAATCAAACTTCAAATTTTTAATATTTTCCTGGCAGTGAGTATTTAATTCAAGAACTCAATTCCACTTGGCTACTTGAAAATGTAAATAGATGCAATAATTTGATTTAAATATAACATAGATATATTATACGTAAAATTGATTTTGATGAAGAAAAACATCTTTCAAGCAAAAGAGAAAAACATTAATTTTCATTGCAGGAGGTAATTTTATATGAACTTTTATTTTGTAGGAACTAATTAATTAGTTAATTGATTTTGAGCTTCAAGCTAGGTGTCCAGACCAGGACACCATCTCCTTTCTTACGCCATCGATAAAATGAAATAAAAGCATTTTTCAAAGTATCGAATAACACCAAAAACTCAATATTTAATAATTGACTTTTATTATGTTAATATATAAACACTCAATCAGTAAAAAAAGAAAAAAATAAAGAGATAAAAAAATATCCCAAACGGTACTGGTATTTATAATAAAAAATATTAATAAGTATCCGAAATATGAAACATAACTAAGAATCCATACTTTACTTCAATGCGCAATTTTAAACTGCAGTGGACTCGCCCTGTGACGTGATTTGATTTCCTCGAAATGGTTATATAGCGAGTTTTTCTCGAGCAACGAATTTGGAGCTGACGCGAATTCCTCACCAGCAAGACGAAAGTTTTCGGAAGGGAATCGTGGGACTTAAGTATCATCTTCTTTATACTTAATTCAGTAATACCTGAAGTTGACCACCTGTCTAAGTTGATCGCTTTTTTTTCAGGCACGGAATTAGTCCTTATCATATGAATCAACCTTAGTAAGTTGACCACCTGTTTAAGTTGACCACTAAAGTAGTGCACCGCAAGTGGTCAACTTACACAGATTTCACTGTACTATTAGTTTTGTGAATGAACTTTCCATTTAGCATCACCGAAAGCGGAAGTTCCCCTATCCGCACTAGTCGAAACATCGCTTTGTAAATGTAAAAATCGCCACTAAGCATCTATTTCGTTCTAAATATGAAATTGATGAAACATTATTTCACATAAGTGAACTGCTTATCTAAAGTTCGAAAATGGAAGGGAAAATAGAAGGATTCTGACAGCTGAAGGAATGTAAAAATTTTCGATTTGCTTGAACAACTAAAAAGTGCGTCTAAGCCCCTGTTTATGCAGCTGGATTCAACCCGGATTCGCGGAATAAGGCCGTTTTATGCATCTAACCCGGCTTCAACCCGCTTTCAATACAGGAGGGAATTCCCTCCACCTACATTGAAGGATTATTGGCGGATTTTTCCCACAAGAAGTAAAATTAAATGTAATTACTGGGGATAAAGTTCTGTATATGTGTTTCGTCAATAAAAATTTTATTTTTAAATGAAATTGAAAACCAAAATAAAATTAATTAATAAAAACAAATCAATTTGAAACAATTTTTTCAGAAAAAAGTATAATAAAAGCATATTTCGGAACAGTTGTGAAAATTTTGGAAGAGGTTGGAACCCTAAAAACCCACCCCTTAAGTGCGGCCACGATATTAACAATCACAAAAGGGAAAAATTTTAATTTAGAAATAGATTTAGAAGATCCAGACATATCTTTACACAATTTGCTGATTAATGCTAGTTCTCACAATGATGATCCCCAGTCGAAATTAGTAAAAGCTATTGCATTTGCCACAAGCTATTTTTGATTACATTTATGAAATTCAAGTAATAAATTAAAAGGATGAAATAATAGGATTCATATTGAAACAATATTATTCACAGTGTAGTTGTAATAAGTAATTAACCCATTATGCCCCTATTTCTTATCAGAAAAGTTCTGCAATATGTTTTTTAATGCTGAATTTAACTATAAAAAAGACACACACACACAAAAAAAAAAGGATATTGTGCAATGACGGGAACGTAAAGGAGAATCCACGATTTGACAAAAACGGGTCTTCCCATCAACCCGGCTGCAATCGGGGCCATCGTGAAGGCAGTCGGTTTCCCTCTTTCTACCGGGCCTGCTTCAAGATTTAATTGCGCAACCCACGTGATCCCATACTTTTAAGCGCTTCATCCCTTCTCTTCAAACTTACAATTCGATATGGAGCACGAAAGTCTTAAAACTTCAGTATCTTCAGTTGATTTTGACATATACACAGCAAACAATAGTTCTCATACATATTTCATTGAAAAAAAGATCAGAAAGCAATATAAATAGTGCAATGGTATTTTTGATTATCATACATTTAAGTATTTAACATATGTACTTTTTATGTTTTGAATTGTAATTATTCTTTTAAATTTTAATTGAGTGCGACAAAAATGCTGTAAGTTCAGATTACTGCCGTCAAAACTTAAATAAAGAAAACAGATTATTCATTACATTTTTGAAATTTGTGAGATACAATAATCTGAAAATAAATCTTTTGGTAGTTGATCAGTTTAAATTTGGTGTTTAAAATGACCATCTTCGAAAATTCTCAGACCTTTTAAAATTTATTAACATTTTAGAAGTAAGATCCTGATTTTACAAAATTTCGTCTTTTTGCTTATGATTATGTTAATCTTATTTGGTCGAAATAATCTGAAAATTTCAACCAGAACGTTCAAGAATAGAGTAAAATTCAGTGAGAAATTTTTTTTTCAAATAATACATAACACATTTCGAGAGTACACACTTTATTTACAAACATAAAAAATAGCATAAAACAGCTTTAAAATTGAACAAATTCAGTGATAATCTGTTACTAACGATGTGACAAAACTAATAAGCACAAAAGTTACTAATGTACCCATAAGCTACAAACTAAGGGTTTGTGTTCTCAAGTTTTCAAAAATTTGAATATTAAAAAACAATAACAATGATCGTAAAAATGTAAGTTCAGAGGAGTTTGAACATAATTCCCCAACACATTTATTAACTGCAATAATGGTTGTTTATGTGAATTCCAGCCAAGTTTCATATGAAATCTGAGATATAACTGCCTCTTTAACTATTTTATGGAAAAAAAAAAATCATGAGAAATTAGAAATGTAATCACATGAGGTTTCTAATTAACCAATTCAAATTCTTAATATGACACTTGAGACAGTCACTATGATACTTGAAAGTTGTTAAGAATGAAATTCGTATTTTTGTCTTTAAAGTACTTTTAAGTTTTTAATAGCAAACACTTGGATGAAATTATTTGCGATACACAGTACATTGTTTGAAAAATTATGCTGTGTAAACCTGTTGGCTTCTTATGATTATATATTTAATAAATATATAACCATTGTATATGTTCATATTTCATAGTAAACTCAGAAAAATTAGAAAACGCATTTTGATCAGTTTAAAATATTTGATATCTATTAGGACTTTATTTTTATGAATATATTTCAAAATCACCCCCTATCGATTTCGTACATTCAACACAGTACTTTAAAACTATTGAAACTGAAAAGGTCTATTTAAACATACTTGTGCTTTAATGTATACTATTTACACATCGTGTCACACAGGTACCTTTTTTAAAATCTTTCCGCATAAAATTAGTTGAAATAAATTCAATTAGACTCATCTTTAAAAATGACCTAAATCTCACATTTTCAAAATTTCCAAATATTAATTCATCAAAATTCTTCACATTAGAATTTCGTCCCTGAATTTAAAAATTAACTAAATCACGACATTAATTTGATTAACAAATGATAATAATCAGAATTCTGAACGATTTTTAGTACATGTAAATGTAGTCACTTTTTTGTGATTCAGACTAAACTTAAATTGCTCTTTTATTAACAGGCAGATACCCTCACACGTTTTTTACGAAATATAGAATAAATAAATTAAATAATACTATAAAAAGAAAAATATTACTTACTCAATTTTTAAGGCATTATCTCCTGTTAGAAATTTGAATTTTCTAATTCTCATCCAAGTCTGCATGTCTGTAACGGACAGCAAACTCGACTCGAACTAAATTCTCTTTGTAAGCAAACGCCGTTCTGTCGATAGCCGCTGGCCGTAGGGTTGAGGACCATGGGATCACTTGGATGACTCATCCCAGGAATTCGCTCGCTTGAAGCAGGCCCGGTAGAAAGAGGGAAACCGACTGCCTTCACGATGGCCCCGCTGCAATCCCCCTTTTATCCACCTTCCGCTTCAACCCGGGGTGAAGCTGGAGTATGCATAAACAGGACCTAATATAATTACTGTATCTACTGTACAGTACTATTGTAGTGCTGCATTTTATTATTGCTACATACTATACGTGCCGTACTGCTTCATTTTATGCCATTCTCTCCCATTGGTTTTGTGCATTCTAACAGTATTTTTATTCAAAAACACAGCTTTTTTTAAAAATACAGTAAAATTTCAGTTCTCTATGTTTAAATTCGGTAACCTGAAGTATGAAGTTAAGAAATTTGTGAAACAATAACTCCAATGAGTAGGGTCCTGTCTCAGTTCGTGATTGCGAAAAACATAATTTGAATTCAAAATTTCAGAATTCAAATTAATTTATATATATATATATATATATATATATATATATATATATATATATATATATATATATATATATATATATATATATATATATATATATATATATATATTTTTTTTTTTTTTTTTTTTTTTTTTTGCTCATTCTATCAATTTCTGTGACTGAAAGTAGTACTTTTGACTGAAGGAAACAACCCCATAACAATTTTTCGTAGAAAAGAAACGGCATTTTAAAAAAAAATCTTTATTTTAGACTTCCTCTAAATTCCTCTTACTTTAAAATTCCTCCAAATGTAATCTGAAATCATTTAATATGACAAATCATTCAAAAAACTAAAATGAGCTCTGAATTTATGTAAAATCCACCCAAAAGTGTCATTTACGTCAAAATTTAATGTTCAAAAAGTAGGAAAAGTGAAAAATTTAGTTGTTTCCATATGCCCTATTCGCAACTGCAAAAACTATGAAGGGCTTCAGTTACTGTCTAATGGCGGCTGAAAAAGGTAAAACAAACGAATGCTGTTACTTATAACTTACTTTGAAGCTTAGTGAATGTCAGTAATATTTTCTTCGTGTTTGTAGGACGCTTTCTTTTCAATTTATCTGAAATTACATTACACCACAAACTGTCTGAAGCCTGTAATTTACCCCCAAAGAAAACACGTGGAATGGAATGTTTTACCTTTTTCGGCAGTATTGTTAATCACTGCAAGGTAGCGTATTCGAGCTCTGGAGTTGCGAATAGAGTACCGTATTGATGGGGTAAATCGAAACATTTGAATCGCTCGAGCAAACAGCTTGGAAGGTGAAATTCATAACTAAATGTGTTTTTGGAATATTCCGCACGACAAGTAAAACTAGTTGAAACCAGTTACTAGATTTGCTGGGGAGGAAAATGTAAGATCACTAAATTTTAAAAAGCAACCTTTTTCAGTGTCAACTTCAAACAATGATGACGCTTACACAATTGTTTGGAAAATTCTCAGAATCTGTTTGATATATTTTACCTAATCTTCATTCATCGACAGTTAAGTGTCGAAAATTGCCACAAGTGTAATGTGACCAGACGTCCCGCTTTTTGTCTTACTGTCCCGCCAAAGTGTCCCGCTTTGTCGAAAAAGTCCCGCTTTTTTTGTTTAAATTCCGTCACACAAGAAATATAACATACAATATAGATTTTTTAAACGCTTTTTCGATTTTTTGCTGTCAGTAAACGTAAGAACGCCATGTAAAATGTTATTCTTTAATGTTTAATACGCTGAACTACCTCCTGATTAATAAATTAGTTGTGTGATGCAATATTCTTTACATCAATACTATTAAATTATTTTCAACTTGAGTTCTTTATTGGTACATTTGAGTTATTTCTTGGCATTTTTCTGTTACGTAAAATATTAAGCCTGTGAAAAAAACTACTCTACCCCCCCCCCCCCCAGAAATCATGTGTCCTGATTTTTAGCTTGAAAAATCTGGTCACATTACACAAGTGTGGTAATAGAGTTTATTTTCATTTAGGGTAACGGCACGAGTAACAGACATGCTTAAGACATGGCTCTCAAGTTAACTCCATTTTCTGAGCCTTTTAATGTCTTTAGACTTTTAAAACTATTTTTCTCTCATGCAACTACAGCTCATCTAACGTTTGGCTGCTTCTGGACCCTCTTAATCAGTTAATTCAATTTTTACTTGCTCAATTTTGAAAAAAGGTCCCCCAGTAAGAGACACCGAAAAATCTAATCATACCCAGTAACAGATAGAATGAGGAAAGGATGAGTAATGGAAGAATTCCCCTTTTCTCTACAAAATGTGCAAAAGTTCTCTATTTTTAAAACTAAAACCTTTTTTAATTCAAATAGTCATGAAACACCAGCTGACCTCGTGGTGTCTGCACATACTGTCTGACCACGGATTGTATGGAAAGACAAACATCCGTTTTACAGCCGGAAATGGACGAATGTATTATTTTTTTTTTACCGTTGTCAGCTTTTTCAGAAGCAGAGTCTCATTCAAATGAGTGGAATACGCGAATCAAGTTTTTACTTTTCCCCCTTATTCACATAGATTCGTCTTATCTGGACGTTTGAAAATTCCATGTAATCCGTGGTTGGACAGTAACCTTCCACCACTGCCTTGTAGATACCAACTGGCTCATAAAATTCACTCTGATAAACACTAGATGGTTGCACCGTATTCATGGGCCACAGCAACATCAATTTACCCCCCCCCCCCTGAAATTCTTATATTTGAATCCAAATTTATGACTGTCACCCTACTCCATGTTTCCTTTCTTTTGCTTTAACTTATTTCAGCAAAAAGCTAATCGAATGATCGAATCGATCTCTTTATTCAGTTGGTTTCTCACGTATTGCCGCCACGAACAGAGGCATGATAATTGCCTCTTAATTCAGAAAAAAGTTCAACATTCTTATTTCAAAGATCAAAAAATTTCTGAAAAGAAATTTTCTTTCTCAAAAGCATTTTTAATTGTACTAATGTTATCAAACTATTGAAATAGTTTGTGTTATCCACAGTTTTTATTTGTGTCGCCAAGAGCACATATTTCGCCAAACTCTGATTAAAGTGTAGAACGGTAATTTCCCGTTTCTTCTTAATAGATAATGAAAAGGGGAAGTACCTGCTGGCATCTAATTATCATAAAGTTTTCGTTCTCTTCATATCAATATATTCTTTATTTTTTCATTATATTGTCTGGGAAATTCCGTTTTCATCGCAGAGTAATTTCGAATGCATCTTTTTTTTTTTTTTTCAACTATACAACAAGCTTTGTTAAATCTAAAATTTTGAACGATTTTCTTTTAAAACTTGGATTTGGTTGTTTTGAATCTCATTAATGAGAAACTTTTTCAGTTGAATTTCGTCGATTCAAACATTATAACGAAGAAAATGTAAATAACGGAAGGTAAGTTGAAGAAAATCAATCGGATTTTTATTTAAGCCAGAATGAAATACAATCTGTATCAGTTTCAAATTCGATGTAACTTGACGTCAGCTACACAGAGTTTATAATAATTAAATAAATAAATTAAATGGTGCGTGAATGCTCAGCATTACCAGTGAAGCAAATTAATAATAATAATAATAATTTGATTTTTTTAACTACAAAAATGTGTGTTTACTGGAGTTACATTTTTGTGATAGTACTAATTTAGTGTGTTAATGAAAAATAACTTCATTTCGTCCCTAAAAGAAAAATCATCCGTGAGGTAAGTAACCATTCTATTTTTCTATTGATTATTCGATTATCATATGCAGCGGATTAGGCCTGTCATTTAAGCGATCAGGGGGGGGGGGGGGCGATCCCCCCCGTTATGTATTTTAATAACGTATTGCAATTATGCATTTTGCATGTATTTTGATGCCTTTTTTCTCTTGTAAAATGCATTGAGGGTTATACCCTTTGCCCCCCCCCCTGAACATTTTTTGAAATGACGTGCCTGCATCTCATGTTTGTCAAGTTGACAGTTCAATTTCGCCATTTCCCTTTGAGCGATTGACGTATTAAATAATATGAACGGACAACGGATACATCTGTATGACAATGGGGTCGTTTCCAAAAAGTATTTTTTTCTGAAAGAGCATGCTTAAAAACCTAGGATCTCACCATTTTTTGATAAATTTGTTTACGTTTAATAATTTTAAAAAAATACTCAAATTGGAGCGCTTTCATTGTTTGCGGCTTCTGCCGATGACATCACAAATGATGAAATGCCATTCAGTGTTGCCATTCACAGTGCAATATATTTAATTCGCATCTTTACTCACGTGTATTGGCAACGATATGGTTGGTAGCAAGCGTAGAGCGCAATTTTAATTCGCTGCTTGATTATCATAATGTGGAAACGTAGTAGAAAGATGCGGCAAGTGCATCATTTGTGATGTCATCAAGACCACGTCTTGTTTGAAAAATCGGACAGTTAAAAAAAATAATGAAAAAAAAAAAAAAAAAAAACGGTTTGGAAAATAAAAGTATTTTCTGGGTCCATATTTTTTTTTTTTTGCTCATTCTATCCATTTCAATCACTAAAAGTAGTGCTTTTGACTGAAGGAAACTACCCTATTGCTGTTTGTCGAATTTTAGCATGATTTCGTTCATTACTCCTTGAGAAATAGAACTCACAAATAATGAGAAAACATTCAATTGCTCCACCTTTCTTTTGAGCTCTATTAGCACCAAAATTGAATCGGCACCTGTACCCTCTAGCGTCAATACGTGAACCAAATTTTGTTTGATTTTGCAGTTACTTCCTGGGATATAGCAGGCACGCATAACGGAAGAAACGCTCGATTGCTCCATACCCCCTTGGAGGAACTGGAGCCAAAAACTAATGGCCTCAAACTCAGAATTTCGCTAGATTTCAATGCAGTAATTTTTACCCTAGAGCGCCCACAAAAACCTTTTACATACATACAGACAGACACACATTTAAAACTAAAATGCACTCATGACACATCAAAACAGGCAAATCAGTTGAAATTCGAAAATTTTCACGAGTCCAATGCTTTTTTCTACATATTAGATGTAGAAGAAAGTAAAAAAGCAGTATTTGTGAAAAAAGATAAAAAACTTTTTGTTTCAAATGATTTATTTGTACAAAAGAAAAAAAAAGGCAATCAATTGAATAAAAATGAACATTCATTCGGAAACTACGAAATAAGTAACAAGATTTTATGGATTCTACCAAATACACGCAGGATAAAATCAACATCAGCAATGGCACGACGGCCCTTTGCGGGCCCTGGCCTTTCCCTTCCTGCCAGAAATTAATCTCCAATTCTAAACTTACAGAATACAGAGGATAATTTTAGCATGATGTTATTGTATTGTAAACTAATCATAATTGTATAAAATACATCAGTTTGTCTGTTCATAAAAATCATGATAAAACTTCGATTAAATGCGAATAGTTTTGCCAAAACTGGTACTTTTTACGATAATCATAATTTCTGTCTTAAATAATTTTTTTAGGATTAAAATGATTCAATCAGCCGTATTCTGAACTTGGAATTATTTTTACTCTCCCTTGTGGAGAAATAGATAACAGAAAGGACGAGAGAGAAAAAAAAAGTAAAAATACCAGTAAAAATGAACAAACCAAGCAGTTTAAAATTTCATCAAAAGTTTTTTCTACTTAAATATTATAAATATGGGTAAACAAAAATGCAAAGAAAAATGAATAATAATATGAAAATAAATAAATTAATGAGCTTGAAAAGTTGTCATTTATCTTGTGTCATAAAGTTTTTTTTTTAATGTAATGTAACAGAACATTCTTTTAAGCAATCGACATCGTTCGATACCTGGAAGAAAAGAAAAAAAAAAAAAAAAAAAGAAGAAGAAGAGGAAGAAAGGAAAGGGGGAAAAAATTCTTTGAATGAATCTCTAAGTGTAATTTTATACATATTAAAATTTCCTTGCTTCTAACTTGTAATATCGAATGCAATGGATGAATAAGCACATTTCATCTTCGTTTTAGCACCCTGATTTTTTTTTTTTTTTCACATCAAGTCTGAACTGATATTTACAAGTATTTTGAAGAATTTCAAAAACTAGTATAGTTCGTCAAGTTCATATCCATGGTGACCGTGGTGTCCATGGTGGCCGTGATGATGGTGAACTCTGGAGAAAAAACACAATAAAAAGTGAAAAGGTTTAGAATTTGAAATAATATCAATACCAATGATGATAATAATAATAATCTTCATTTTTATTATGCTAAGTAATACTAATAAAACCAATGATAAAAAAAAATGATGATGATGATAATATGCATATGTTCAGTAAATTACCGCCCATTAGCCAGGGCTAAAGCAGAGATACGTGAAATACACCGCCAGCTCAGTCATTTCCAGCCGAGGACTGCAGTTTCGTGCTTATTAGCACTCATCAGTCCGGCATTGGAAAGTGACTGAGCTGGAGATGGAAAACCTCTTAAGGAAGCCAAGAGTGCGAAACAAACTGGTAGCTAATATAGAATTAGCAGACCAGACGAGTGACCGAAGCAATGGTTCGGTTCAACTCGAAGATTGAACGCAAGGCATTGTATATTTAGTAAATTACCGCCCATTAGCCAGGGCTAAAGCAGAAATACGTGAAATACACCGCCAGCTCAGTCATTTCCAGCCGAGGACTGCAGTTTCGTGCTTATTAGCACTCATCAGTCCGGCATTGGAAAGTGACTGAGCAGCAGCAGCAGCACGTAATTTGTTGCGGGCGTGCAGAGCAAAAGCCCTTTTACCCGAAGTTCAATAACCATTGCTCATCAGACAGCGTTAGAGTTGCTAGATGACCATCGGCGTCTCCGCGAAGCGGAGCTGAAAAAAGAGAGAAGGGAGCACAGGGTGGCACCCAGGAAGAGAAGAAGGGGGGGGGGGCTAAGAGAAGGGGGAGGAAAGGGTGTGAGCGAGCTCACGGGAGGCTGGAGCCGAGTTCTTTCAGGCTGGCGATGAAACCCTCTAGAAGGCCCTTCATCCTAGTATGGTAGTCCGTCTTGTAGGTTTCGGGAGCGCTGGTCCTTTGTCTGGTGTCGGAGATTAGGAGCCTTGAGGAGTGAGGCGCAGGAGTCCGGATCTTGGGTCTACGGGGGCAGTTCCAGTCAGAAGCTGAGTGATTTCCATCGCAGTTTATGCATCGGAGATTTTCTTTTTGGGGGCACTCCCTAGAGTCGTGAGCAGCAGCGCAGAATCTGCAGGCAGGCGTTTTCCTACATCCATGTGCCGAATGGGCGAATCCTTGACAGTTGTAACACTGCGTGATGTCATTTTCTTTTTTCTTTAGTTTCTCCATGCGGATCCTGAAATGTCCGATAGTCCGGACTAAGGAAAGTCCTTCGTTTTCTTGTGTAGCGGGGGCGATGACCAGGTAGAGGGGGAGTGGTGATTTATCCTTGCTAGTGAACTGGATGACTTTTTCGATAGTAAATCCTTGGTCGTCTAATTCCCTGATAATTTCATCGGTAGTAAAGTCCTCAGGGAGGCCTCTGATGACTTTCTTTATGGGTATTTCCTCAATGGGTCTTCTAGTCCAGTACTCGACCTTGTTGGTATCAACGAATTTCTTCACAAGGGCAAGGTCTTGTTGGGTCTCAGGCTGAATTCGGATTTCCTTTCCTCTGATGGAAGCGTCGATTTTTGCTTTAGTAGTTTCTGTCAGGTCCTTAATGGCTGTGCTGGGGTTGGCAACCTTGGCGAGGGTGATGACTGGGCATTTGGGCTTGGTTTTCTGGGGTAGTTCGCTTGGTGCGGAAGCACTTGCGTAAGTCTTTTTAGCTGCCAGTTCCTTCTTGAGTTGGTTGATCTCAGTCTTAAGTCGGAGGTTCTCTTCTATTACATTAGTACGGAGTTCGGCTTCCTTTTTGCATGCTGTGTAATGGCTTTTGTACAGTCGTAGGATTTCCATTATTTCGTCGGGGGGTAGAGTCCGGGTTGGTCCTGTGCTTGATGATATCCATGATAATTCTATGGATCAAGTGACTGAGCTGGAGATGGAAAACTTCTTAAGGAAGCCAAGAGTGCGAAACAAACTGGTAGCTAATATAGAATTAGCAGACCAGACGAATGACCGAAGCAATGGTTCGGTTCAACTCGAAGATTGAACGCAAGGCATTGTATATTTAGTAAATTACCGCCCATTAGCCAGGGCTAAAGCAGAAATACGTGAAATACTAATACGTACTTGGCTTCCTTAAGAGGTTTTCCATCTCCAGCTCAGTCACTTTCCTGTGCCGGGCTGATGAGTGCTAATAAGCACGAAACTGCAGTCCTCGGCTGGAAATGACTGAGCTGGCGGTGTATTTCGCGAAAATGCATATGTGTCGTTCTAAATTTACTTGAAGCTTTCATAACCTACTTGTAGCATATGCTCCGTATTGCTCTCTTTTTAAGACCACTTTAATTTAAAATAATATATATATATACACACACACATATATATCTATATATATATATATATATATATATATATATATATATATATATATATATATATATATATATATATATATATATATATATATATCATGTTTTAGCACTTATCATGTCATTCGCTTTTATGATAACTATAACTGCACATAAATTATAGAGTGCGACAAAAAAAACTTGGACAAGGTTATTGCATCACAGAAGTTAACAAATTGTTTTTAGCTTGCGTGTTCATTTCTTTTGTCCATGTTAGCTAAAAAGTATTTCACAATATATCTTTTAGTTTATTAAGTATTTTTTTCTGGCTTTTTACTTCCTTTTACAAAAAAGGAAGTATTGTATTCGCGAAAAAAATTTCACTCAAAAATCGCCCTTAATTTCCATTTTGCTCACCCCCAAATGAATGTTGAGTTTTTTTTTCGATTCGACCACATGCGGAAAAGTGCCTAAGAATGTATAGACACGCGAAATATCCATTTTGACCATCACCGAGGTAATTACAACGACTTTTCTCGTGACGTCTGTATGTATGTGCGTATGTGTGTATGTGCGTATGTGCGTATGTATCTCGCATAACTCAAAAATGGTATGTCCTAGAAAGTTGAAATTTGGTACATAGACTCGTAGTGGGGTCTAGTTGTGCACCTCCCCTTTTGGTTGCTTTCGGATGTTCCTAAGGGGGTCTTTTGCACCTTTTTGGGGGGAAATCATTGTTAATTTCGATGTAAACTCAAGTGGCGTTATAATTTGTCGGACACTTGGCGATATATCGCCAGTCTTTTGGTCGCCAAGTTTTGTCGCCAACTTGGCGACAAATTTGGCGGAGTTTTTTTTTTTTTTTGGTTTCAATTTGGCCATTGTTGGTGATATTTAGAGAATAAATATTGAATCACATTAAAATAGCGAATAATGGGGAAATGACATTAAATTGGAGTAAAAGGAAGTCATGTGATGCACACATCAGCTCGTTTTACAATGTCAAGCAAAAGATCTGCTATATTTTAGAGATGTTTGAGCGAGGAAAACGACAGCATGGAGGCGTTTACTTGCTTAGTGTGTCTCGTCAAAATGTATCTAATGCAATCTGCCGTTTCAAAGAGCTTGACAATGAGAGTCTGTGTCCAGGAAATGGACGAAAACATACGTTGAACACTTCCAATAACCGTAAAGACATGAAAAAGCGAGTTCGACGAAAACCGAGGGTTTCCATGAGAATGCTCGCTGGTGAAACGGATATAAGTGACAGATCAGTGCAGCGAATAGAAACAAACTTGGACTTAACTTTACATTCTCACAAATTCGAAAATGTTCTAATTCTCGCTGAATAAAGTAAGCTCGTGCGACTTTGAAGATGCTGAAAACTTTTGAAGTCAGCTCACTTGCAAGTAAGCTCTGGAAAGATTCTTTTTCTCTTGTAAAAAGCTCTAAACCATCCATCTGTTTCAAACACAATCACTCCAAAATGACCAAGTAAATACTCACGGAATCGGTACATAATGAACGTGATGGTGATGGTGATGGCCATGGTGCCCATGTCCTTCCAGGAGTTTAGCGATTACTCCCGCTCCAAGGAGAATGCCAAGAGCTCCGCCTCCGTAACCATGGTGACCTCCTGATGCGAGTCCAAGAAGAATGCAGGAAATGGCACATAGCAGACCCAGGCGAATCACCAACATTTTGTTCCTTAATGTGGCCTATGAAAATAATAAGAAAGTTCAAGCAGGAGCACCCTCATGGGAGGTCACTATGACCTTCCAAAATATTTCTTTATTCGACGAATTTTGTCTGAAGATTCGTCAAATTTGGAGACAGCATTGCAAAAACCATTTTTTCAAACTTAAAAAAATAAAATAAATCTGTATATTAACTTTTTTTATTAGACGTACATATGTGTTCATCCTCGTATTTTATACTTCGGTAAATATCGGAGCTCCCTTCGGCAAATTGGAAAATTTCCCCTCCGAAATTTTTTTAGTTTGAGACGCTCCTGAGTTCAAGTGGTCCTTATATTTGATTACGGAGATTCAGATAATTGAAAAAAAAAAAAGAAAAAACAGAGAGAGACTTCTAATGGGAACTTTTATGCGTACAAAGCTAGTCCAATCACAGTCTTGTTGCTCCTAGATACTCTAGTAACTAGTAACAGCCCTCCTTGCTGGACAAATCTTTGCCAATCTGTGAGCTTTCTTACAATACTCATGACAGGCCCTTCTTCACGTCCCGATTCTTCAAGAGCCCCTATCGGCTTTACCAGAACGTGGGCCGTATTAGATCTACACGTCTATCCAGCCCACTGACCAAAAAGGAGAACAATGTACACAAAAATGAAGCAAAACAGATTTTTTTCTGAAACTAACCAATAGCATCTTATTCCAACCCGGGTATAAAGTGAATAAATTAGTTTTCTCAAAGTCTACTCAAACGAGTCTGCTGGACCCGAGTAATCTTGCCAATTGCATCTCTGTCGCCTCGACCTTCTCCCAAATAAATTTTTAAAATAAGAAATTCATGATTAAAGCAATAATTAGCTATAAGTTTCCTTTTTCTATTTTGTACAATTATGCATTAATTATAGCAACAGACCTTATTTGCCAGGACTTTTCTTCACACCCACCTTTTAGCATAGTGCCTTAAGATTCCACTGTTTACATTAATAAAGAAAAAATGAAAATAATTTTGAACAAAGTGGCTATTAATAAAATTGTAGCGGTCTATTTCAAAGTCCCCTGTTCACTGACTAGAAATTTAAATTTTCAGGTTGAGTTAGGAGAGAGAATTTGAATAGATCGAAACGATCAAACGACTGGATAAACCTTAGGGACAAAATCAGCATGATTGAGGAAGGTTGTACTGACGAAGAGTACTAGAGAATTTTCCAGTGCTTGAGCTAAAAAGTATTTAAAGCATGGGTTTGTGAATTTTGGGCGTCCTAAACTTTTTAAACAGTTCAGGTTTTTGAAGCTTCCTTCGGTTCATGTCAAATCATCAATCTAAAGGCATTTTTTTTTTAATTTTTCTTCACAATATACTTTTTTAAAGTTGCTTTTAAATTAGAACATTCAAACTTGCAATATTTAGAGTATATCAACTGTAAATATGTCATTTCCTCTTTATTCACAATAGATTTATGTTAAAACAAATGTCAATACGGTTTTTTGTTTGGTTTTTTTTAATAAGAAGAGGTAACATGTAAATATTTTTAAATTTTAAAAAGTTTCACCCCAAATAAATTTCCAAATGAAAAAATATTTTAATAAATTGTAAGAAATCTTTTTTAGTTCTAAAGACAAGCTTGGTTCAAACCAAAAAGAATAAAAAAAAAAAAGAGTTCATGATTTCTTGATTACAACACTCAAAAACTGCCGTTGATCTTTATATATTCATATTTAGGTAAGTTCTAAAGCAGCCAATGAAATTGAAATTAAAAAAATAAGAGAAAAAGAAATAGCAGGGTAGAAGCTGTCATAATTTTCCTAAAATTCCTTTTTTTTTTTAAGTGGCCTAAAATTTTCATTACTTTGCACCTTATTTTCTGTACAAATAAAGAATTTTCCAGTACAGAAGTCGTACAGATGTTGTCTCTGTATAGAGTTGTATGTGAAAGAAATCCCTGTCTGTCAACTACTGCATTAGGTAGGATAACAAATCGGTGGATTTGTTACCAGCATCTAAGCGTATAAAACGGTAGACCTGAAAATTCAAATTTTTATTCAGCAGCCAGTGACCAACGGGGTTGTTTCCTTCAGTCAAAAGTACTACTTTTAGTCCCTGAAGTTGATAGAATAAGTAAAAATAAATAAATAAATAAATAAATAATATGGACCCAGAAAATACTTTCATTTTCCCAACAGTTATTTTTTAATTTTTTTTTTTAAATGTCCTATTTTTCAAACAAGGCATGGTCTTTATGACGTCACAAATGATGCACCTTGGCGCATCTTTCTACCGCGTTTCTACGTTATGATAATCAAGAAGCGCATTAAATCCTGCGCTCTGCGCTTGCTATCAGCCATATCGTTGCCAATACACGTGAGTAAAGATGCGGTTTAAATATTTTGCTCTGCGAATAGCAGCAGTGAATGGCATTTCATCATTTGTGGTGTCCTCGGCAGAAGCGTAAACAATGAAAGCGCACCGATTAAAGTAATTTTAAACAGATATTAAACTTAGTCAAATTATTTAAAAAATGGTCAGATCCTATGTTTTTAAGCATGCTCTTTCAGAAAAAAAATACTTTTAAAATTTTGGAAACGACCCCTTGTCACTTTAAGCCACTTCATTCATTCCATCATTATTAATACCCAAATCATCCAGGATTTTTTTTATGAAAACAGTAACGCAATCTATGGGCACCATAGTAAAAGGAGTAATGTTGAGAAAAGTGTTTGCACATCTGAACTGGTGTTACATCATACTGTGGGTATTATAAAATATGGTAAACGGAAATAATTTGGAAATTAATAATATTAAAGCATGTTCACATAAATTTAAAAAAAGAGACTTTTTTGAAAATATTAACTAAGTGAAAAATTTGGGAGCTTAAATTCAAACTGTAAAATGTACATTGTAATGTAACTATGCAGGGGAAAATATACCAAAAAAAAAAAAGCATATAGTTTTATTTAAAAGATTCGTTCAAAAATCATTGGGAGAGGAAGGTAAGACAACAAACATATTTCCCCATCTTATAACAGCTTGAAAAGTATGTATTTTTCAAATATTTATTAGAATAACTAGTTTTTATTGTGTTATTTGTTATTTTAGTTCATTCTTACACTTTTTCTTTCTTTCTTTTTCTTTTTTCAAACAGGAAAGTAAGCATGAGTCGGGTTTTAGGAATTTTTTTCCCATTAAGAATAGGAACAGATGCTGTGGAAAATCTCCATAAAAATCGTCAAGTATACCTGTGCGCAAGAGGGCGCTTTTCGATATGCAAATTTCCCACCTCTCGGCTCAATTTAGTTAGATGTCTTTCTGTTCATGTATCGTGGATTCGTAGCATTCGATGGCTTGATGTTTGTTGATGTTGGTCGTCTCGTGGCAGTTCGAATAGCAAGGGCAATTTGGAAGCCCTTTTGTATGTAGAATCCAAATAAAGTTAATTTAGTTTTTAGATAGTTGCCTTAACATTTTCTTTATGGTGCATCGGCCGCAAGGTACTGCACAACCGTTTGATAGTTAGAATTCTTCGAGTAGTGATATGTTATATTGACATCGTTGTTGTTTCGTACCATTGGATATAGTAACTGAAGAAATTTGGGTGAGTTATTTGTTTTCAATTTGTATGTCAATTAGTATGGATGCTGAAAAGATAAAAAATAAGCGTAAAGCGCTTAAATGCAGTGCCACTAAGTTCGTTAAAAGTTTAGACGTCACTTTAGCAAATGAAACTAATGTGCGTAATTTAGAAGTATTATTAAATCAATTAATTGATAAAATTGACTGTCTTAAAGTGGCTGATAATGAGCTTCTTAATGTAATCGAAGCAAAAGATATCGAAAAAGAGGTGCAACAATGTGAAGACTTCATGGAAAATTTAATTTTCTATAAATGTCAAATTACTCAAAGAATAGCAGCTCTAACACCTCCGGCTGTACCTCCTACTATTAATCCCGCTAATTTATCAAATTCAACATTGGAACTTAGTAGTCTAGTACATCAAGAAACTAGATCGTCGATTAAATTGCCAAAGCTAACTGTTAATAAATTCTACGGTGACCACAGGTATTGGCTAGAATTCATTAGTCAGTTTGAAAATGCAATAGATAAAAATAGCGGCTTATCTAAAATTGAGAAGCTTATTTACCTTAAGAATTTAGTAGGTGGTGCTGCAGCTAAAGCAATTTCCGGATTCGCATTAACAGAAAGTAATTATGATGCAGCCTTGGAACTTTTAAAATCTAGATTCGGACAAAAGAATTTGCTCATCAATGCGCATTTAGGATCGCTTTTGAACATGACTCCCATAAAAAATACAAGTGATACGAACAGTTTGAGAAAATTATACGATAAAGCTGAAACTGAAATCAGGAATTTAGAAAGCTTGGGAATAAATTCAGAATCGTACGGTAATCTCTTAACACCGATAATTTTGAAAGTATTGCCCTCTGAATTAACTCTCGAATTTAGTAGAAAGAATAAAAGTGATAATTGGGATTTGAAAGCTCTTCTCGAGTTCTTAGGTGAAGAAATACAAAGTCGCGAAAGAGCTCAATCTTTTCATTCTCCCGTAAAAGAAAAACAACTTTCACCCCGCCCCAAGAAGAATCTGATGATCATGTTACTAACGTTTCTTCTTGTCAAACTGAAAACAAATCGCAAAGGGTTTTATTGCAAACCGCATCGGTCGTTGCTCGTTATAACAATCAATATAGAAATTGTCGTTTGTTAGCCGACACAGCGGCTCAAAGAAGTTTTGTAGATAGGAAATTTTCAAGATTGTTGAAACTTCCCGTTATTCGAAAAGAAAATCTAACAGTTTATTCCTTCGGAGATAAGTCTCCTATTGAAAAAACGTTTAATGTAGTTAAAATAAGATTGGAAAATAAAGAAGATCCGAATTCGTATTTGGAAATCGAGGCGTTAGAAACAGAAAAAATATCCGCGGCACATATTCCGCCGCCTGCAGTAGATATTTCCATTTATAGCAAGCATTTGAAAGGTTTGAAATTAGCTGATACTTCGAATAAGGACGCTAGTGTTTCAGTTTTAATCGGTGCTGATAACTATTATGACGTCATGACAGGTAGAATTAAACGTATTAATCGAAAACTTGTAGCTGCTGAGTCGCTCTATGGGTGGTGTTTAATTGGAATATCAGGCTCTTCAAATAGAAATTCAGGTGATTCTTTCGCCATGAAAGTAATGGTTGAGGAAAAAATTTCAAAACAGTTAGAGACATTTTGGCAACTAGAAAATCTTGGAATCGAATCAGCTAGCGATGATGTAAGTTGTAATGATGACAAAATTTTACGAGAATTCGAAGATAGTATTCGCTTCCAAGATGGTAGATATGTAGTTAAACTCCCTTGGAAGGATAATTTTAAAGAATCGCTTGAAAACAATTACGAAGTGGCATATGAAAGATTTTCAAAATTGTGCTACAGGTTTCAAAATGATCATTCTTTGTATTCCGAGTATAGGAGGGTAGTAAATAATTACATAGAGCAAAACATTGTAGAGCGTGTTCCTGAATCAAGTGTAGCAGATAGTCCAGAATTCTATTTGCCCCATAGGGCAGTAATTCGAGATGATAGGGTGTCTAGTAAGCTGAGAGTTGTTTTCGATGCGTCTTCGCATAAAAAGGGCAAGTTTTCGTTAAATGATAGTTTGCATATTGGACCTAATTTATATCCTGATTTGTTTGAACTGTTGTTGTCATTTCGAAAGCATCCAATTGCGTTCACAGTTGATATTAAACAGGCATTTTTGAATGTAGCAATTGACGAGTCGGATAAAAATGTAACAAAGTTCTTTTGGACTGAAAATCCATATTCCTTTTCAGACTCTTTAGAAGTTCTAAGGTTCAATCGTGTTCTCTTCGGAATAAATAGTTCCCCCTTTCTCTTATGTGCTACTATTAAATACCATTTGAAGAAGTATTCTTCTATTTTTCCGCAAACTCACGAACTGTTAAACAAATTTTGTTACGTCGATGACATCATAGGAGGTCAAAATACTGTTGCATCGGCATACGCAACTAGTTTAGAATGCGTCCAGATCTTTAGAGAAGCAAATATACCCTTGCACAAGTGGGCTACTAATTCTGCTAAATTGCGAAAACTTTGGGAGAAGAACGGGTTTTCTACTGAAACGTCATCAAACCCAATTGGTCAAAACATGATAAACTATAAAGTATTAGGCATTTCCTGGGACGCTGACAGAGATTTATTTTATTTTAACGTAGAAAATCTGATATCCCTTGTATCGAAAGAAATTGATACAAAAAGATTCCTGTTGCAAGTTGCTGGTCGAATTTTTGATCCTATAGGGTTTGTAGCTCCTTACGTAATTCGTTTGAAGATTCTCATTCAACGCGTCTGGGAAATGGGTCTTCTTTGGGACCAGGAAATGCCCCAAGTTATCAAAAAACCCTTCAGACAATGGTGTCTTGAACTGAAGGACTTAAGTTTAGTTGAAATCCCTCGCTTTTATCATTTCACGGACTCCTACACAGTTGATGTGCAACTGCACTCCTTTTCGGATGCATCTAAAAGGGCCTACGGAACTGTAATATATTTTCGAGTCATTAAGACTGACGGGACTATAACGACTAGTTTTATCACTTCCAAGAGCAGGGTTGCCCCGTTAAAGACTCTTTCTTTGCCGAGGTTGGAATTGATGGGAGCACTGCTTTCTGCTAGGTTGTGTGCTAAAGTCTCTAAAGCTTTAAAATTTGAGAAGTCCTGCTTTTTTCATACGGATTCCTCTATAGTTTACCATTGGATTAAAGGAGAACCGTCCTGTTACAAACCGTTCGTCAAAAATAGGATAGAGGAGATTCAAAGACTGACTGAACCACCGAAATGGAATTTTTGTCCTGGGAGGGATAATCCAAGCGATATTGTAAGCAGAGGAATATCTGTTCGGGAATTGAAAGATAGTCAACTTTGGTGGCACGGACCACCCTGGCTTAGCCAAACAGAGCAGTTTTGGCCAAAAATAGAGGCCCAAAACGTCAGCAATCATGACCTAGAACTAAAGAGTAAATTTAGAGAAGTTTCGCAAAATGAAGTAATCCTCGAAAATCGCGAAAAGCTCATAAACATTGATAAATTTAGCAGTTATCTCAAACTATTGCGAGTAACTGCCTTCGTATTTCGATTTATACACAACGCAAGAAATACGTCGAAAAATAAAGGTGCTCTCGAAACAAATGAGCTTAAATTGTCTGAAGAATACTGGATTAAAGAAACCCAGAAAGAAGCTTATTGGTTAGAAATAGTCGATTTAGAAATATCTCAAAAAGTTAGCGACAGTTCAAAAATTCGTTCTCTAGTACCTTTCTTAGATCCCAGGAATATTTTGCGAATAAAAGGGAGATTAGATGAATCGGAATTTTCTCTAAACGAGAAACAACCCATCCTTCTACCAAAAAACTCTAAATTTTCGGAATTATTAATCTTACATGAGCATACTAAGAACTTTCATATCGGAGTAACAGCTACTCTAGTAATGCTTAGAAGAAAATTTTGGATAGCGAAGGGGAGACAACTCGTGAAGAAAGTACTTAGAAAATGCTTCATTTGTAGAAAATACAAATCCAAACCAGCAAACGAAATAACAGCGCAACTTCCGAAAGACAGAATTGTAGAAAATCCACCTTTCGAAATTTGTGGCCTTGATTTTGCAGGAGCTATTCTTTACAAATGTGATAAGGAAGTTAAAAAGGCTTATTTTGCAATTTTCACCTGTGCTGTAACTAGAGGAATTCACTTAGAATTAGTGTCCTCCATGTCTACAAAACATTTCTTACTAGCCTTTAGAAAATTCATTTCCAGGCGAGGTAGTTGCAGTGTTGTTTATTCGGATAACGCAAAATCATTCAAAGCCGCAAATAAAGATCTAATGTACTTCTATAACATTCTACAAGATTCGGAATTTAAAGATTTTATATCTTCACGTGGCATTAATTGGAAGTTTATCGTAGAAAGGGCGCCCTGGTGGGGCGGATTTTACGAACGCCTCGTAAAATCGGTGAAAGATCCACTCAGAAAAGTTCTCGGAAAAGCTCTTCTCACGTTTGAAGAACTTTCAACTGTTTTGACTGAAATCGAATACGTCGTTAATTCGAGACCTTTAACATACGTTACTGATAATTTTTCTGAGCCCAAGCCATTAACTCCTCTTGACTTTTTGCAATATGGAAGGAAAAATCACGACTATCCATTTAATTTTGCTGAGTTAGTTAATCGAGTGTCAACAAGAGAGTCCTTATTAAAAAGAAAGCAGTATCAAACGACACTTTTGAAACATTTTTGGGTTAAATGGAAAGAACTATATCTACTTAATTTGAAAACAGTTCACCATTTCAAATCGCCTAACGTTCACAAAGAAGTAAAGATGAATGATGTAGTGCTCGTCGAAGGAACTTCAAAATCTAAACTACTATGGGACTTGGGAATCGTTCAAGAAACTTTTCAAGGTAGAGATGGACATATCAGAGCTTGTGTCGTCAAAACCAAAAAGGGACTTTTCAGAAAACCTGTGCAGCTGATATATCCCCTTGAACTTTGTGAATGAACTGGCGCTTCACGTATCCTTTTTATGATTAATTAGTCGAAAAGTTTATTGAAAATAATTTGTTTTAAACTCTTTTTTCCTTCAAAATTTTGAAGTATTTGTGTTGTTGGACTTTAATTAACTTCTTAAAATAATTTGCTTAAATATTTCATTAATTTTGGAAAAAAAAATCTCTTGTTCATAGTAAAATTAATTTTGTTAACTTAAGTTTAAAATTGTAAATATGTTTGAACATAAAATTCAAAAATAGAAATTATATTTTATATAAGTTTGTAACCATATGGTTTATGGTATATTAATCCTTTATATTTAGCAACCTATAGTTATTGCATCCGTTATTGTTTATTGAGGAGAAGAATTTCCTTATGTATTTGCCTTTGTTATAGTTCTTTTTATAGGTTCTATTGATGAACTCTTAGAGTTCATGGCGGGGAGCTGTGGAAAATCTCCATAAAAATCGTCAAGTATACCTGTGCGCAAGAGGGCGCTTTTCGATATGCAAATTTCCCACCTCTCGGCTCAATTTAGTTAGATGTCTTTCTGTTCATGTATCGTGGATTCGTAGCATTCGATGGCTTGATGTTTGTTGATGTTGGTCGTCTCGTGGCAGTTCGAATAGCAAGGGCAATTTGGAAGCCCTTTTGTATGTAGAATCCAAATAAAGTTAATTTAGTTTTTAGATAGTTGCCTTAACATTTTCTTTAGATGCCAACCTCTGCGATGATGTTTCATAAAGTTTGAGTTGTAGAGAGAAGGGAGGAGACACAGCAGAGAGATAAGAGTCAAAACTAGTGGTTGTTATTCTTAATCTATGCCCAAGAATCTCGATTTGATAAAGCGAGACATCTTCATGCATGACATTTTTCTTTGAAAAGAGAAAATATTGCACTTAAACTCGAAAAGGGGAGTAAGGAAAGTTCGCAACACACATATATTTTGTGATAAAATGAAATTAAGAATTGACCAAGATTCTCCTTTAAGAAAAACCGGAAGGAGGGGGGGGGGGGAGTAGGATGCAGTTCGAAGCAAAATTAACAAAAACAAAGCACATGCTCAAAATAGTGGTGTTTGTAAAATAGCTCTACATTTATAGCTACATTTTTTGTCCTAAAGGTGTAATAATATTTTATCAAAACGGTGTCTCATTTTTTTTTTTTTTTGAAATCTCCACTCCGACCCTTGATATAATAGATATAAAGACATTAAAATTAACTGCAATTTTCGAGAGTCGTAATCAAGAAATCATATATATTTATTTTATTTCATATTTTTAGTGCAAATCAAACTTATAGAAATAGTCTTCAGAATAAAAAAAAAAAATTGTTTCGTCCGTTTACTTTGATGTCAAAAAAAAAAAAAAAAAAAAAAAACAATTACGTAAAATGTCTATAGAATTTCGTTAAACAATGCAAAACGACATTTGTGTATTTTTTAAAACTTCTCCCAAATCAATTAATGGATTTTTTTTTCTTTTTTTATTCGAGATCTAAAACTTATCTTTTCTAAAACACAATTAGGGCGATTCTCGAAAAAATGTCTCGTGCGTAACGCTAAGTTTTTTTTATTTTATTCAAGTAACTATTAATTAAATATGGGATTAACTGCTATGCTTTGATAGTATATTAAAGCATGTATTGTTCCCCAACGCATTATTTTTTGAAGGCTTTGGTTAGCTGGAAAAAATTAAAAAAAAAACAGCGTTACGCGCGGAACATTTTTTCGAGAATCGCCCATCAGTTACTGTGTCACTTTTTTTTTTTCAAAAGAAAGAGAAATATTTTAACTGAAATATTTCCAAAACATAAAATATACTTACTTAAAGAAACCAGTAATGCGATGCTCGGGATCACTTGTATCAAAATGTGGATTTACAGGCTTTTTAGACATATAAACGTCAACTCTTCGGTCGACTGAGCAAATAGATGAAAGTAAAACTTCCGGAAAATGGTTTAAATTGCTCAATTGTGGAAACAGACCCTAAGGGGCTTAATCTTGCGATTAGCAGGCGAAATGTGCTTTCAGCCTCTATTGACATACATGTGTTCTGCATTTCCGCCCCTCAAATTCACGTGACTCGACCATTTTGTTCTGGGAGGGAATCATGTTTTTTTTGCAAATAGAACAATCGGAGTAATTTAGTGTAATTTCATCTCTCTTAAGCACAATTCAATCGGTGTTTATTCCTGGGAAGTGAATGATTAAGAGAAGAAATGATTCGCTCTCTAATCAACTTCTGATTAAGTTGTTTCTACTGCGTTATTTTTGTATTTGATGAAATTGGATTTGTTTAAAATTACGCTGTTGAAATGATTTTATTTTACCTGGCAGTCACAAAGAGGAAAGAAAATAATTTCGGGGCGGGGATTAAGGAGCATCAGGGTTTCCTGTAACTGGGCTTGGTGCGGGAAAGTATTGTCCGTTTTTCACAAGAATTTCCACAGGAAAGCACTTGACTCCCCCTCGTCACGTGGTATCCGATGATTCTAATTCGCTGTTTTCGACAGAAGGTACATACGGATCATAGCATTTTGTTGTAAAAGCAGCGGCTTTTAAAACTTAACCTCTTCAGACCTGGTGTCCGGTATACCGGACATACACTTTAAACAGCTGCTAATCATTTAATGATTGATTTAATTAGTTGACTTTTTTTTTTTTTTTTTTTTTTGTAGTTGACTCTTTACATTCTACTTATTATAATCTGTGAAATAATTTTTCGTTTTGGGATTGACAACACTAACATATAAGGATTGAGAGATAGAGAGTGGCTCATTTTTCCAACCATGGATTTTCATCTGAAAAGCGAGGTTTTTTCCCTGATTTTTTAAAAAAATATATAGTCTTTAATTAATCGGTTCAAACGCTTATATTATGTTTTATAATTGTTTGTAGAACATTTTATAATGAAGTTTGTTCGGTATTTTATCGTTTTTGTATATGAAATATTTATTTCAAAAATATAAGTCCGGAATATTGGACGTGCTCAAAATTTTGTCTATAAGATACCCTTTACCACAGTACACTGGTTACCAATTATCAACATTTTTGGTCCAATATTTCATAATTCCGACTGAATTGGTTAAGAATAACTAAAATGACAACAGACAAGTGAAGCAAGTGATGTAAAGAACACTAAGACTTTTTTGCGCATTAAAATGCTCGCCGAAGTTCAGGTTGTCTGGTTATCTCATTTATCAGGTTGTCTGGTTATCTCTCCCGATCACCCCCGTGTAAAATGGAACTCAGCGTTCGAAGAGGAGTGGCGAAGTGCTTTCTCGTGAGAAACGGACAATAAATGGTAATCAACAGCGTTTTGATGAACAAAATTAGCATATTACTGCGTACACGTGTTTCGAGGTAACGAGAAACCTTTTTTTCAATGCAGATAGTGAGCTTTTGGAGTAAAAGACCATTTGCATTGACGTTTAATATTTTAAAAAATTTTTTGAATCGGAGCGCAGATTCAATTTTATTTTTTACTCTTCTGCGCATGACATCAAAAGTGATAAAATGCGATTAGCGCAGAGCGCAATATTTTGTCGTTAGATAAATATAAAAATATTATTGCGCAATAATAGTAATGAAATTCATGTTTGCTTCAGAAAAGACTTCATTCAAAACTCTCATTATGATTGCTATTACTATTGCTGGTTTCATAGCAACCGTTTTGTTTTAACAATATAACAATTAAACATACAGCGTGCCAAAGTACATCACTTGTGACGTCATAAAGACCACGCCTAATTTCCAAAAAATCAGAAAATCAGACAAAAAATAAATAAATGAAATAAAATAATAATAAATAAATAAATAAATAAAATACAAAAAAAAAAAAAAAAAAAAAAAAAAACTGTTGGGAAAACAAAAGTTTTTTCGGTGTCCCTTTTTTTTTTGCTAATTCTATCAATTTTAGTGACTAAAAGTAGTACATAGTTTTGACCCGAAGGAAACACCTAGTAGCGTACTGAGGGGTTGGCAGAGTGGCTCTCGCCAGGGGCGCAAGAGCAAGAGGGGCGGCAATTTGCCAATATAATTTCGAAAAAAAAAAAGATTTTCTATTAAAATACTTTTATGGGGGGGGGGGATTTTTTGTAGAAAAATTAGTTAGAGCTAGAAGAGAAATAGAAACGATCCCTAATGCTCTAAAAAAGAGTTTTGCCTGTATAGCGTATTTCCTGGGTCTGCTTAAAACTTCTACAGAGCAGTGAGGGGTCTGGGAGGAGTGAGGGACGGTTTTCCACCCCGGATGATCCCTCTTTTTCGGAAAGAGGGTGGCATTTCAGCTCTTGATGGGAAAAGAATTATTTTGAAACATTTTTCAAGTATGGTACAATATATTATTTACTATATAAGTTCTGGTGGGGTAAAGTGGTCATAAAATCGTAGGTTTTCAACTTGTGTGAACATTAGATAAAATGAATTCTTTAAACATTTAAACTTTTTTTATTTTTATTTTACATTGCATTATTAAAGAACACAGTACATTGAGTTTTAGGAAAATAAATATTGAATTAAGTAGTTTTATAACACTTTCTTTTTCTTTTGTATTTCTGACCACTTTATCCCATGGGGTGGGGGAAAGTGGTCATAGCATGGGGTAAAGTGGTCATAGTTAAAAATAGCTGCAGAACCATTATAAACAACCCTAATATTTGTATATTACGATTCTTTTTATAGTTACAAGTATATGCACAAGCGTATGTGTGTATACACGAGTATATACGTGTCGTGTAAACATTAGTAAACACGTTCATGTATGAGTAGATACATGTGTGCATCAGATACATGCATATCCGCGCCTACTCAAGTATATACGTGTATACACAAGTATATAAGCATGTGTACGTGATTACCTACAGGAGTGTATACTGCCGTGTGCAGGTAAAGAGCAGTAATGGCAAATTTTTCATTTTTCATTTTTTTTGCTTTTTGTTATCTACTGTACGTTATCTTTACTGTACAAGCTCGCTTATTATATTTCCGCAGAAAAAAAGGCGCGAAAAAGGTGTCTAATTTCAACGTTTCCCTATTGTTAGTATTGAATTCAAAACGCGTTTCTTCAAATATCCCAAACTCATTTCTGCAGATACTGCCGTTTACCTGTACACGGCAGTATACGTGTCTACACTAGTATATACGTGTCACGTGTACGTACACGTGACACGTATATACGCGTGTAACGAATATCATATGCGTGTATGCACTTGTATCTCGAGTACATACGTGCATACCTGAGCATATACGTGTACAGTAGATGTACCTATAACACGCATATATAAGTGTACATTAGGGTGGTCCAAAATTTCGAAGGTGAAAATTTTTTGAGTCCTACCCTCCCATTTTGTTCCAATGTATTAAAAAATAAATCAGACAAAATTTGAAAACATTTCGATAATATTTAGAGGTAGCTCAACGCAGATAAAGTTTTCATCATTGCTGAATAGAACGCGTACGACAAACGACCATTCACCTCACTAAGGTAAAATACAATTGCTATTTTTATCAACAAGAAAACAATTGCTTTATAAAATTGCTATTTTATATAGAGACTTAACAATAGCCATTATGAAAATACTTTTGTAAATACAAGTAAATACATAAAATCTATTCCTTTAACAGTCGTGATTGAATAAATTTTCAACTTGTTGTTGCTTATGTATGTATTCTTAATTGTTTTGGATTTGATTTCACCACTGTTGGAATGGCAGTTTGCACTTATTTTTGAAATGCCTATGTCTCTTGACTTTAAAATAACTGAGCATGGCAAATACATCAATTAGATCAAAATCAGAGGTTTATATTCTTAGTTCAACCATAAGTGAGCTGACAGGTAGTAAACTGCCTTCAATTCGTATGGCATTAGATATGTTTCTTCATAACCATATTGAATTAAAAAAAACCGTCAGAGAATCTTCAAGAAATACAATTGAAGAAATAACAAAATTTTGGCCGAAAGCCAGAATACCCGTACAAAGACCCCAAAACTGTCAGCCCCAAGTTAGAAAAACTTAATTAACAATGGAAGTTATTGAAAAAAAACCAAAAGCAGTACAATGACACAAAAAAATAAAGAAGGTGAGCTTTGCAGGACTGGGGCCTAACTCACAAAGTTTTTGCAATGTGCTTTGATACGAGTGTCAATATCGGGGAAAGCAAGGGTACCCGTGTTTTATTAGAGCAAAAACTAAAGAAAAAGTTACTATATTTTCCATGTCGACATCACATTATGGAATTAATTATTGGTGCAGTGTTTAATAAATGTTTGGGTTTTGGTTCCGCACTAGACATACCTCTTTTTAAACGATTCCAAGCCTGCTGGGAATTTATAGACAAAGACAAATACATCATAAGCATCAACAATAAGGACATTCTAGCACAAGTGGCAGATGAAAAGGATGATGCAATAGTATTTGCTGAAGGATTACTACATGACACACAAGCGAGAGATGATTATCGAGAATGTCTTGAACTATGCTTAATATTTCTCGGTAAAGCTCCTCCACATGGTATCAAATTTGTAGCACCTGGGGCTATGCATCATGCTAGACGGATGCTCAAAATTTTGTATTGATTCAAAATATGGATGTTTAGCTGTCAATTTACCATCACATCAATAGAAGAAAAGGGATTGCAAAAAATAAGCATATTTGTTGTACGTGTGTATTTAAAGGCTTGGATGACTGCTTCTATGCCTCAAAATGCACCGAAAACGATTTTAATGAAATCTTTATTGAAGTAAAAAAGATTGATGAAAACATAAGCAAAACTGCAACGCAGAAATTTGCCAATCAGCTGTGGTATTTGTCAGAAGAGCTCATGGCATTAGCCCTTTTTGCCAATAAAGTGCACACTGCATTAAAAGACAAATGGTGAAGGCGATGAATGAAGTAAACGAGAAAAATAATGTGGTGAAGCGCCCTAAGATTTTGCAAAAACATTTTATGGATATGAAATTTGAAGAACTTGTGACAAAGGGACACTAAGGGGACTAAGGGGACTAAAGGGAATCGACTAAGGGGTCAATTTCATTTTTTCAAAGGATGGGTTTACCTGATACCTTCATTCACGTAGATCCAGAACTGTGGGAGCTTCAGGGGGTTTTAAGAAAGCAAAAAGGATTTTTCAAGGAATTTCAGTGGTTAATGATAATGCTGAAAGGGGTATAGCCCTTATAAAAGAGTTTAATGGAAAAATTACATGCAAAGAAGAACAATTCCAATTCTTGTTGCAAGTTGTCGCAGAACATTGACGAGCTTATCCCGGATGTAAATAAAAGAGTTTGTAATGTGTTTTAAGAAAAGTCGTATACATAACTGTTGAATTATTATGAAATATTATTATTATGTAGCTATTTTTAACTTACAAAATGCTGGCAATTTTAATTAAATAAATTATATACTTTTAATAGCGTCAATTTTATTTCTATCTGCATTTATGGCATAAAATGGTAAAATGTGGAACTTGGAGACTGTTGAGCTACCTCTAAATGTTAAAATTATGAGCTCAAACTTCACAATAATTATTTTTTACTCAGATGGAACCAAATGAGGGGGTAGGGCCAATAAAAATCAGGAATTTTTTTAAAAGGGTCTTTTTTGGACCACCCTAGTGTACATACACACATATACGAGTATACACGAATTAATTCGTGGATACATCCAGTGCGTGTTTGTACGTGTCTACTCACATATATATTGTGAAGCACAAGTATATACGTATGTACGTGCAAACACGATTATATACCTGTATAGTCGTATACATGTACATTTACGTGTATACACCAGTACATGTATGTATACACGAGTATATAAGCTTATATACACGTGTGCCCGCAGAATGAGCAAAAGCTCTTGAGCAAAAATCTAAGGAGTGTGAAAAGGGAGGATAAGAAGCAAAGAATTATAAACGTTCGCTGACGCGCTACATGCACACAAAGCCAAAAACTGGTGGATGCAAACAAATCGCAATTTTGTTACACAAAGATAATTTTACCCAACTTTTTTTTTAAAGAAATATTTAGAGTAGTTGTTAAAAGTTACGACCTGTAGTAGCTCTAATACAAGCATCGCAACAAAGGTGCAGAGACAGATGAAACTTTTTCAAAAGTCTCGTTATTGCAACAGAGAGTGCTTTGTAATTGCGACGCACATGTATATTACAGCTGCAGGCCGCAAATTTCATCAATCGCTTTAAAACTTTCTTGAGACCTAAAATGTTATGTTAAATTTTCTTAGGGTAATACATAAATTTGTGAACTGTTTTGCATCCATCAGTTTCTGGCTTTGCGTGCATGTAGCACATCAGCATTGTGTTTGCTACCATATGTCCCTTATGATTCTTGCTTCTTATCCTCCCCTCTTAACACATTTTAATAATTTGCCCAAAAGTTTAAACTCACCCTGCTTACTTATATAACATATGCTTGTATGTAAGTGTCTACTCGAGTACGTACGCGTTTATTCGTGTCTACCTGAGTATATAAGTGTTTATACATATACGAGTATAAGCGAGTATGTACGTGTATAGTCGAATGTATATCTGTATAGATTGAAAACACTTGCAGATACTCATATACGTATTTATTGGTGCATTAATGTGAATACGTCTACATACGTCCCTACACGAGTATATGCATATACTCGTAAATTTAACCCCGTTTACTGTAAAAACAATACATATTAAGTGAAATTACTAATTTAATTTATATTTTCCTTATACTTAACGATTAAGTGGCATTAGAAGAACAATATTTGTTAAGCCTAATATTATGACCACTTTACCCCATCTTATTTAAATTGTTCTAAAAAATTACCCAAAATAGATTCAGCTAACTGCTAATGAGTAAGAGTTCTTGAGACATGTAGGAAGCTTCCTATGCAGTCAATCTGTTCATAATTCTAACAAACAAAATTTCCCAAGAAAGTTAAAAAAGTTGTTTAGATTTTAAAAATTTTCATATTCACACAAAATATTTTTTTTTCACCAAATAAAATTTTGCCAGTTGTAAAATTTTGTGTTCAAAATGTCGTTTCTAACTGCCCTACTCTATAATAAAATATTCTCATCTATTCAAAAATTTATTTGCAAGCTGTAACCATTTATTTCACGAATGACCACTTTACCCCATTGACCACTTTCCCCCACCAGACCCTATTTAAAAGAGTGAAAACTCCTCTCTCAAATATTACCTAAGAACTTCTATAACTGCGTTTTTTGTAAGCGACAACTCCAAAACTTTCCGAGAGAGCGTCTCTTTCTCAGTCGCCAACAACATTAAAGATCGTCCTAAATTTTGGCTTCAATTTCGAAAAGTTTATAAGGGAGAGACCCCGAAAGCTCCTTTCCCTATAACATCACCGAAGGTCGGCTAAGATTGTGTTTTTGGAGCTTCAATTTTGAAAAGTGTTCATAGAGAGCCTCGAATTAATCCTCCCCTTAACATTACCTTTTTACCCTCACGACGGCTTTGCCTGAAATAGAATCCCAAGTATAGTTTTACTTTTTACACTTGTTTCAATTTTCTAATCATAATAGAATCTTTGTAATAATTTAATGTTTGCTTTACATTTTATTTTTTCTTTATTTTATTAAATGTATATATTATGTTTATTGAACACATATTCTTCTAGTGTTTCCAAACAAAAATTTAAAAATTAATGCCCCCTAAAAAAATTATTGTTATAAATAGAACTCAAAAATGTACCCTGTATTTGTTTCAAGCCCGAAAACTATTAATGTTTCCTAATGAGTTACTAATGTTGTTGATCACATCGAATTTCTATGAAACAGTGCGCCCAGGACGGGGGGGGGGGATTTCTAAATTTCGCCCATCAATCTTCTAGTTGAACCGAACCATTGCTTCGGTCACTCGTCTGGTCTGTGCTAATTCCATATTAGCCACCAGTTTGTTTGGCACTCTTGGCTTCTTTAAGAGGTTTTGAATCTCCAGCTCAGTCACTTTCCCATGCCGGGCTGATGAGTGCTTATGAACACGAAACTGCAGTCCTCGGCTAGAAATGACTGAGCTGGCGGTTTATTCCATGTATTTCTGCTTTAGCCCTGGCTAATGGGCCCGGTAACTTACTGAATATACCATGCCTTGCCATCAATCTTCGAGTCGAACCGAACCATTGCTTCGGACACTCGTCTGGTCTGTGCTAATTCCATATTAGCTACCAGTTTGTTTGGCACTCTTGGCTTCCTTAAGAGGTTTTCCACCTCCAGCTCAGTCACTTTCCTATGCCGGGCTGATGAGTGCTAATAAGCACGAAACACGAAACTGCAGTTCTCGGCTGGAATGACTGAGCTGACTTTCATGTACCCCCATTAAATATTTTATAAGGTTACATTCTCACCTGCCAATCCTTACAACTTCTATGTCCCTTAAACGTTTGCTGCGAAGGTTCTACATTTGTACTATTGCGGTTACATTAAGTTTCAAAACATACAAACCATATCCAAATCGCCGATTGTTGATAAATAACATTTCCTTTGGAGAGTGTTGTTCCATTTTTGACTTGGTGCTAGAGTGAATCTAGTAATGTGTCTGAATAACTTTTAGGAAAAATAATCATTCATGCTGTGGTTTCATTTTATGAAAGAGAGACATTTTGTGTAAAAAAATACTTTATTTCATCACTTGACATTTGAGTATAAATAATATCTTAGCTCGATATAACATAAAATAATCTTTAAAAATAAGAACTCGTTTAACAATGAAAATTTGACTTAGCATGAATCACTTCAATATACATTTTATCAGTGGGAAAATGCACCGTATTAGCTTTAATTTTATGAATATAGCTCATTTTATTTCTGGTTGCATTTTGATCATTAGGAAAACAGCAGAAATTATCTTCATCTTAAAGTTTCTATTATAGTTCAAGTCCAAAATCTACAGGACTAAAATCGAAATTATCGTAGTAAAAATTTTTTGTATTACCGTACATAAAATTTGGTTATTATTCTATTTTAAAGTGATTAATAATGAGTTTGGGTATAAAACCGACAACACAATCCGTTGAAATTGTGAGTGTCAATATTAAACGATTAAGTTTCTCTTTTATAAATTTATAAGTTATAAGTTGATCGCTTGAACATTGGAAAATCAAAAGAATCAGATGCACTTGTATCCCTGTTGTCATCTGAATTTCCGAAAGAAAAACTATTAGCGATTTGGCTCTTAGCTTCATGGCTACTGTTGGGATCGTCTCGGTAAACTGGTACCTCATCCATCCCAAAGGGCTCCCTTCCCTTCAAATCCATAACAACCGCATCGTTATCGTGTTGGACGAAAGAAATGGCTCCATCGTTGTCTTCTTCTTCCTGATGACGGCCACCGTCCATTCCCGCCATGTTATGACGTAGAATTCCTCCACCTCCCACCAGATGGACATGTCCGCTTATGATCTTGTTCAAGTGCTTGTGCTGATGCTCATGCTCATTGGAGTGATGGTGCTCATGCCCATGCTTGTTGAAGTGCTGGTGTCCGTGCTTGTGCTTGTGGTCATGCCCATGGTTGTGGCTGTGAGAATGGCCGTGCATGTGCTTGTGCCCGTGATGATGGCCATGGTTGTGATTGTGCTCATGATCGTGTTTGTGATCATGACCATGCTTGTGGTCATGTTTGTGGTCATGGCCGTGCTGGTGATCGTGTTTATGGTCATGGCCATGCTTGTGGGAGTGTCCATGTGAATGATGATGCCCGTGGGAGTGATGATGGTGGTGATGGTGATGATGATGTTGCTCTCCTTTGTCCCCGATGATAATAACTTCTGTTTTGTCAGGATAGCCAAAACTAAAATTAAGGAAGAATGATAATTTAATAGCATTAAGCTCTTGAGAAATAAAGTTAATTTATTTTTCAAAAAGGCTTTTTTTCATATTTAAAGTACTCCTGGAAACTATTCTGCGTTCACGGGAAAGATGGACCAAAAGTAAGCAAACATTGCTAGAAGTTTTGCCCCTATGCGACTTTTAGAGACTTTTTCTGTAATAATTAAAAAAAAATCAACCAATAGTATTCGCTATTCGTCGTCTGCTTGGAACCAGTTTGTTCTCGTCCAAGCCAAACATGTGATGGACGTCACCAAATGGCGCATTTCGTAGAGTATATTTCCCGTGAACACAGCAAAATATTGAATAAATCTAAGCATTTCGTCTAAAAGCTTGAGCTGAATATATTTTTCGGAAAACTAATGGTACTCACTATACGACTGATCAACAGGATAGAAAACTATAGTAGCAGTTTTGAATGTTTGAATAAGTTTTAAAGCTAAATACATAAATGCTCATAAAATTGTCTGAAAAATAATATAAGACATTGCGAGAATTTTCAACGAGGAATGTATTTCTCACTGGTTTCTGTCTATGAAAATGCGTCTGAAAGGGCTAATCTTATGCTTAACAATTAAATCTGTGTTCAGCAACTAATCACCACGAAAACTCAAAAAACAATAATTTGTTTATGTCTAAAACTATGCAAAATTTATTAGTTGCATATACTTTTACATATATTTCCTAGTGTTCAAAGTCAAATGAAATACTCTCGGAATGAAAATTACACTGCAATAATAGTAATAAAACGAGCTGATGTGTGCATCACGTGACTTCCTTTTACTCCAATTAAATGTCATTTCCCCATTACTGGCATTTTAAATGCGATTCAATAGTTTACTCTCTAAGCCTCACCAACAATGGCCAAATTGAAACCAGATTTTTAAAAAAACCGCCAAATTTGTCGCCAAGTTGGCGACAAAACTTGGAGACAAAAATACTGGCGATATATCGCCAAGTGTCTGCCAAACTATGACACCACTTGAGTTGACATCGAAATTAACATTGATTCCCTCCCAAAAGGGACAAAAGACCCCTTTAGAAACACCAGAATGCAACCAAAAGAGGAGGTGCATAACTAGACCCCACTAGCAGTCTACGTACCAAATTTCAACTTTCTAGGACATATCGTTCTTAAGTTATGCGACATACATACGCACATACGCACATACATACATACGTACATACGGACGTCACGAGAAAACTCGCTGTAGTTAACTCGGGGAATGTCGAAATGGAATTTAAGGCCGAATTTTGAGTGAAATTTTTTTCGCGAATACAATACTTCCTTTTTTGTAAAAGGAAGTAAAAAAGCAATAACAAGCAACTTTAGACAACTACCGTAATAACTAACTTGTAATAATTATTGACAACAGAAGAATTTTCGTTAAAATACTGTGATTAAATACTTATAAACATTTTGCGTCAAAATAATCGCAAGTGAATTCATAGTTATTAACGGCAGAAGAATATTTGTTAAAATGCTGAGATTAAATGCTATAAATATTTTACATGCAAATAATGACAAGTGAATTCATACTTACTATGGTAGATGAGTCATAGGTGCAGGGGGCTTGTAATTACCCCCACCACTTGATCTTCCTATCGGTAGAGGATAGTAAAGGGGCTGGTAAAAGGCATCGCAAGATGTTCTAAGAACTACATGAATGGTTAAAATGGCCGTGATTGCCTTCTTTCTTCTGATCCATTGTGACATCCAATCCATCTATCAAACAGAAATGTTAAAGCAGAAATGATCATTGACATTTAAAAATATCTTATACAGTAGGCGCCGCTTAATGTGATCACGGTTAATGTTATCATTCGCTTAATGTTATCAGAATCACAAAGTCCCGGAACACTAGTATGTTAACACATGTTAAAAAAGTCGGATATCGTAATCAGCGTCTTCGTTTATTGTTATCACTTTTTCATAAACTTTCAATTTTTTCCCCGTTTTTGTTCCTTAATTAACAGAAATACATAGACAAACCCTGACGAGACTAACTTTCTGTGTAGCATTTCGTGGTTTTCAATAGCAGTTCAAAATTTTTCTAGGAATGAAGCTGCAGAAAGTTCGCCCCCTCCAGTGACCACAGGCTCCCCCTAAGAAAACTTTCTTTTGCACCTAAAAAAATTCTGTCGCTGGACATGGCATTGATGTAAGACCTCCATTTTTGCCAGTACTTTGTAAACTGTTAAAGAATTGTGTCAAGATTGAAAACAAAGCGAAGTTATATTAAAATTTAAACAACAAGCAAAACCATGCTGGAAAAGATAGAAAAGCTGAATGTGCTTTGAAACTGGTTTACGAATGTCAGGAAAAACGGTCATATTTTACTTTCACCTATTACTATGTGATTAAATGTTGCATAATTTAGCTTTAACTTTTTATAATTCAGATTTTTCCATTCTGTTAATTTAATAATTTATAATTTAAAACTGCTTCAGTTGAGTCATTGTGATTTTAATTTGAGGTTGCCAAAATAAATGTACCTTGGAAAAAATCATTATTTTGTGTCTCCTGGATTCTTTTCGGTTATTGTTATCAAATTGTATTTGTCCCAAAGTGATCACTTTAAGCGGCGCCTACTGTAGTAAGTGAAGAAATGGCTTAGTAAATGATTTTAAAGAAATAATTTTTAGTTTGAGAAAGTTTCAATGTTGAACATTTTTAAAGTGCATGAAAATCTAAAATTTGAAGATATCTAAGTATAGGTGTCAATGCAGGGCTGCGCAGTCGGAAGGGAAGTGACCGACTCCGACTCAGACTCTTTTTCCCCAAATACAGTTCGATTCCGACTCCACAAGCACTGGCAGAACTGCGGACATTGAGGGAAAATTACCGACTTGGAACTTCATATCTTCGACTCCAGGCTCCGACTCCTTTACCTCAAAATCAGTCCAAGACTCTTAGATTCCGACTTCGCAGCCCTGGATAAATGTCCTATTTTGGAGTCCGTTGTTTGTAGGTTTTTTTAATTTTCATGTTTAACATTATGCAATTTTTTTTATCAATAATGTGAAAATTTTCTCAAAGAAATTGCATGAAATATTGAAATTATTTTTGGCAAGTTAGAAAATAGGCGAAAAATAAGTCGTCGAAATATTCTATTTGCTGTTTCAAAAGTCGAAATAATAAGAAAAAACGTGACGGAGAAATTGGAAATATTAAAAATAATCATTATGATCAGTAATCGACAGAGCCGATTAATCGGTAATCGGCAATTTGATTATCGGCGCATCCTTAGTATTAGTTTGTTTTGTCAGATCTCACTTCTACATTGATTAGAGAAGTCTTTAAGTTGCTAAATTAAGTTGTAAAAATTGTTCGATTCAAACAAATCTTTTTTTTTGAAAAGTGAGACATTTTAATCTTTATCAAGATTAACTACTACATAATGGACACTTAAAGTTACCTTATTGTTTTGTGATAAATGAAATTATAGATGTTTGTTTCTAACTTTTGTTGAAACTAATTCTGCTCCACAAATTCTTTGGCATCATGTACGCTACAGTTCTGCTTTCTTTCTCTAGTTCTAAATACTTTGGTAACATTTTTTGATCCGTCCCAGATAATTCGTCTCCGGATAATCGAGTGTCTCCAGTATTAAGATAGTTGGAGATTCTACTAAGTAAATTCCATTAAAAATTTAGTTTGAGATGCGATGTAAAGGAATTTAATAGTCATTTTCATGTAGTTTCGGATGCAAATTGTAAAGCATATAAATATAATTTTTTGATTTTTTTACTTTCTTTTACAAACGAGCTGATGTGTGCATCACATGACTTCCTTTTACTCCAATTTAATGTCATTTCCCCATTATTCGCTATTTTAATGTGATTCAATATTTATTCTCTAAATATCACCAACAATGGCCAAATTGAAACCAAAAAAAAAAAACTCCGCCAAATTTGTCGCCAAGTTGGCGACAAAACTTGGCGACCAAAAGACTGGCGATATATCGCCAAGTGTCCGACAAATTATAACGCCACTTGAGTTTACATCGAAATTAACAATGATTTCCCCCCAAAAAGGTGCAAAAGACCCCCTTAGGAACATCCGAAAGCAACCAAAAGGGGAGGTGCACAACTAGACCCCACTACGAGTCTATGTACCAAATTTCAACTTTCTAGGACATACCATTTTTGAGTTATGCGAGATACATACGAACATACGCACATACGCACATACACACATACGCACATACATACAGACGTCACGAGAAAAGTCGTTGTAATTACCTCGGTGATGGTCAAAATGGATATTTCGCGTGTCTATACATTCTTAGGCACTTTTCCGCATGTGGTCGAATCGAAAAAAAAACTCAACATTCATTTGGGGGTGAGCAAAATGGAAATTAAGGGCGATTTTTGAGTGAAAATTTTTTCGCGAATACAATACTTCCTTTTTTGTAAAAGGAAGTAAAAAGGAAGTATTGCATTCGCGAAAAAAATTTCACTCAAAAATCGGCTTTAATTTCCATTTTGCTCACCCCCCCCCCCACCACAATGAATGTTGAGGTTTTTTTTTTTTTTTTTCAACTCGACCACAAGTGGAAAAGTGCCTAAGAGCGTATAGACACGCGAAATATCCATTTTGACGATTCCCGAGTTAATTATAACGAGTTTTCTCGTGACGGTCTGTATGTGCGTATGTGTGTATATATGTCGCATAACTCAAGAACGGTGTGCCCTAGAAAGTTGAAATTTGGTACGTAGACTCCTAGTGGGGTCTTGTTGTGCACCTCCCCCTTTTGGTTGCATTCGGGTGTTTCTAAAGGGGTCTTTTGAACCCTTTTTGGAGGGAAATCATTGTTAATTTCGATGTAACCTCAAATGGTGTTATAATTCGGAGGACACTTGGCGATATATCACCATTCTTTTTGATCGATAAATTTGGAGACTTTTTAAAATTTTTATTATTTCTTTTTTTTTTTAAATCTGGTTTCGATTTGGCCACTGTTGGTTGATATTTAGAGAGTAAACAATTGAATCACATTAAAATTTCCAGTAATGGGGAAATGACATTAAATTAGAGTAAAAGGAAGTCATGTGATGCACACATCAGCTCGTTTAATTTCAATTTTCTTGTTGAAGGCAATAATTGGCTGAGAAACAGTATTTAAGGAGGAATCAGTCTTTTGATAAGTATTGGAGTTATCCAGTTCACTCACTGTAAAAAAATTCCGAAACGTTACTGGTTATTTCCGTGGAACGTGTCGTGATTTCAGAAGTTTTCACCTATTTCCCCAAAAAATCAAGTATCTTCGCAAAAAAGTTTCCTGAATTCCTGAAAGATGCATGAATTGAACCTTGCACTGGTGTGAAAAATTTTTTTGCTACAAGTTTAAATATTGACGGAGCGTGTTTATTAAGTGTATCGGCTTTAGATTGTATATAGTGCGTCCGGATTGACTAAGCTTCCAATGGGAGCAAATAAGTCACTGGATAGCCTTGCGAGCAGGAATTGCAGGCAAGGAATATGCTTGGTTCTTGCTTGCAATTTTTGTGTAGCTTGGCCGTGGTTGCTCGAATATTTCTGGAGCCTTCTTGGTAAATCAGGACGGTTCTAATCAATTAAGTTAAACCTATTTAATTTTTCTAGAAGGTTCACGACTGGATTTAATAGGGGAGATTTCTTAATATTTCAGAAAGGTTACTGACTTTTATCAGAAAACGTTCCTGGTTTTTGTACGACATGTTACTGACTGAAATTGGGCACATCAGCTGCCTTTTATTTTCCAGGAACGTTTCTGAATCGTTTTTACAGTGCTGTTTAAGATTTGAAAGTAGATATTTTTTGCACATAATTGCGCAGATTTTTGTGGCTTTATCTAGGTGCGCCCCGAACTAAAATTATTGGGATGGGCTGACAGCCTAGCTTTATCCTTAAAATGTATTTGACATAATACCTAGTTTCGGGTTTTTTTCACCATAAATACCTCTTTCGCCACGAACCAGTTCCAATAAGCAGTCTATGCAATGTCAAGCAGACAGCGTTGCATGTCCTCCTCGATTGTCCAAATTTCAATCGTGCTCCATTTAAATTATTCAATCATTTTCACACCTATTTGAAGGGATTGTTAAGGAGCGCACCCCATCCCAAAATGTTCCCCTTCCTTCAGGAGATTGGCTTGATGTCCTTAATTTAGTGTTTATCTCTTTGTCTTTGTTTTTGTCTCGTCTTTGTTTTGTTATCTGTACTTTTTATTTTCTTCAAAATCATTTTATAGTTCTTTCTTTCAATCAATATTTCAAAATTTAAAACTTCATTTAAATTTATCTGTTTTAGAATTTGTTTCAAAATTCTTGAAGCTTTATGTTCATTATATTTAAAGTAATTTTATTTTTTTGGCACCTCTTCACTCTTTTACCACTACAAAACTATCGTTTGACGCAACCTATTAAGGTTCTTGCACATAAAACTCATACATCCAGCAAACCAATCACGTTTTTTTTTAAATCAAGAATGAAAATAGAATGGGGTTGTTTCCTTTAGTCAAAAGTAGTACTTTTAGTCATTGAAATTGATAGAATAAGCAAAAAAAAAAAAAAAAAACATGGACCCAGAAAATTCTTTTATTTTCGCAATAGTTATTTTTGATTAATTTTTTTAGCTGTCCGATTTTTCAAACAAGGCGTGGTCTTTAATGACGTCGCAAATGATGCTCTTTGGCACACCTTTGTATCGCGTTTCCACCTTATGATAACCAAGAAGCGAATTAAAATTGTGGTCTACGCTTGCTATCAACCATATCGTTGCCAATACACGTGAGTACAGATGCGAGTTAAATATTTTGCTCTGTGAATGGCAACACAGAATGGCATTTCATCATTTGTGATGTCATCGGCAAGAAATGTAAACAATGAAAGCGACCAATTTAAGTAATTTTTTAAGAATATTAAACTTAAACAAATTATTTAAAAAATAGTTAGATCCTATGTTTTTAAGCATGTTCTTTCAGAAAAAAAAAAACTTTTAAAATTTTGGAGACGACCCCATTTATATGCTTTCTTCGAAAGAAAAAACCCCCCTTGACATTTCCTCTGATGTTGAAGGACCTCAAAATCTTTTACGTATAACACCACCAATAACTAAAGGTGTCAATAGTTATGCAATTATTTGTAAAAGACTACTTCCGAATACTAAACAATGAACTGTATAATGCCTGTACTTGGCAAATGTCTAATTCTTCTTTCAGCACTATTATTAAGAATAATTCTCGCATTCAACAAGAAAATTAAAACCAGAAATCAGAGAAAATTTTCCCCCATCCAAAGCATTCAAAATTTCATAAAATTCCTAATTAGTTCTGGCAGGGCCTAATTTATACGGGGAGCTGAGATCCTGCACTTATTTTCAATTTAACGCTATTTTACGCCTTTTGGACGGAATTCAGATTATTTACACAATAAAATAAGTTACAGGGACTACAGGGTTTCTTCACTTCTCTAGTTAGAAATTAAGCTTAGAGTTCCGGTACATTAGTGCAACTCGTAATCTCACATGAATTCGCCAGGAAAAATCTTATTAATTTTGCTTGCACATATTATTTTTATACACTTTGTTAATATTATTTCTCCATACGGCATTTGAAAAGTACTCTTGGAATATTTAAGACAATAAAGATGTCTATATGTAAATTGTATGCGTATTATTACTTTTTATATGTAGTTGATGCAGCAATAATACACTGTTAAAAATTCAGGAAGATTTTCTGGTAATTGTTACTGTAAAATTGCATCGCCGACGCATCGCTGATTTTTACGGTAATTTATACCGGAGAAATAAGCGATCCCAGCGCCAACTGGTTGCTGTGGCCTACCGAGGAAACCGTAAATTTTTACAGTAACATTTGATTTTTACGGTAATAGTTACTGGCAACATGGATGCCAGTAACAATTACCGTAAATTTTCCGGAAAATTTTTAACAGTGTACTATGTTTGCTGCTAATCAACCCATTACTCTCTACAGATTGCAATTGCACAATTTTGCTGATGGTACCAATTTGGTAGCACTGAAATCTAAAACTCATTCTGTACATCAGTGGTGCCTGACCTTCTTCTACCAGAGGGCCGCATCTCATGCTAAATGGTTCTCACGGACCAGAGCACATGTAAAAATTTCAAAATACTGAGATTTTTTATAAATTTTATGGGAAAATATGGAAAAGGAAAAAAAAAATTAAAACCAACTGCTTCTTTTATTAAGTAAACCAGTTTTTCAGAAACAAATTTTCTGAATATTTGGCTCTAGATTTGTAACATTTTCATGAGTCTTGCTTTTCGATTTGTTACATGAAACAAAACAACGGGCCACACGGATCAGCTTCACGGGTCGAATGTGGCCCGCGGGCCATTGGTTGGGCAGCAATGATATTGCTCTTCATTTTTATTTCGCCGAAGTTTTTCCTTTCTTGCAACCGTTGAAACAAATGCTTTCATCTCTTCTATAAAACTCAGATCAAGCTACAATATCATAATACTACTTTTCTTGCCAAAAAAAAAAAAAAAAAGGCTTTTTAAATTGCCTAGAAAGCCTTATTTCAAAAAGTTGAAGCAAACACTTAAAACAGTCGTTTGATTTTTTAAAAAATTATTTCCTTGATTTTACTAAATAGGTTTCCAGAATGCAACATTGATTGTACACAAAGATGTTCATATTTATACAAACTAATCTTAACTTCTAATCATAAAGCCAATTACATAATTACGAAAAAAACAACAACTCCTAATTACATCAGTGAGAAAGGTATAAATCAATTATTATCGGCAGCTCGTAAAAGAAGTCTTAACATTGCACTTTGAAAAGTGAAATTTGAACGATAAAAAGATAAAACATCATGTTAATGTTGTAGGAAGTTGTTTAAAGGATAAGCCAATGTAATTCACTCGTATTATTATTATTTATTTTTTAAAGTTTGTTCGGAATGAATTTGTAGCGATTATGCAACTTATTGTTATATTTGATTATTCCACTGAATATGTAAAAGGATTTAGAGAAAACATAAATGAATAAATGCCATCCCTTTCATGCATGAAATTCGGCAGTATGTCTCGCATAACGAAAAATTAATTTTGCAATTATTAATTGTTTATTAAAAAAAAAAGTATATTTTTAAATGAAAAAATGATGGTCCAAGTGCTAAAGTATCATAAAATTGCTTGTATCGTGAGATTCTTTTTACAACCAGATGAATAAACTACTTTAAAGGAATCTCTTGATCAAAAAGCAAGAAAATAGGATATAAACGCTATATACTAATCATTTACAAAATGTTATTGCATGCTTATTTTATTACAATGCAAAAAGTTGCATTGCTTGCAAAGTTGAGATAAGGAATGCTTCTTTTAAATATATTTCGTGGTTAATAAACAAAAGCAATAACTGCTAAAGGAAAAAAAAAAAACAACAACAAATTAACAGAAATGAAACTTTTTAATGATCTGGCTTTGATTGCTTTTTTATTGCGAAGCATTTTTGTGTTTGGAATAATTTTATTTTATTCATCAAATATTTATTCGTATTTAAATTTACCAGAAAACCGTCTTTAATGATTAGTTAGCAAACAGCGATCACTAGTGTAGGGCTTCCCAAACTGTGGTCCGCGGATCCCTCGGCGGTTCGCCAAACCTTAGTAGAAAATCCGCGAAAAACTTAAAAAAAAAAAAAAAAAAGCTTGAAAATCCAAACTTAAAAAAAAAAGGTTGAAAATTGGTAGTGATACTCAAATTTTGCATTTGAAAACTTGAATTTTCATGTTCGAAATAATGAGATGTCTTTTGAGTTTGAGCTATATTCCCAGTCATCTCAATGCACAATGTGGGAAGATCACGTATAGGTGGTCGAACCGTTATGTGCTACGACAAAATCGTGCAGTCATGTGAATATGAAAATTCGATATGCATAATACAAATGATTTTTTGCTTCAAGGTCATCCGCCATCTATCCGTGATCAAGTTTTACCTACCCGTTCTTCAAAAAGTGATATCTCCTTCTACTTAGTAATGATTAGTTTAATTAAATTTAATTATTTTCTAACTAAATATATCTATACACTCTAATGACAGGGGTCCGCACTGAAGGTTAATCCATGAAAGGGGTCCGTTGGGTATAAAGTTTGGGAAGTGCTGCACTAGTGGAACCCCTGTAAAAATTCTAGGGCATCCAAGGGCTCAGCGGAAAACAGATTGAAGATCTCTAATTTAGAGCATTAAAAACAAGATATAAAGGAGACCGAGTATAGTTGATACACGTTTTACATTTTGATTTTTTTTTTTAAAATTTTTGTTAATTTTGTCGCGTAACAAAATAAAATTTCATGTAATATTATTACTATTTTTATATTAAATTAGAAAATCACCCGTCAATGTATGACGGGTGGCAATTGCTTCTGCATTTGAACGAATCATTGCCTGTTTGATGATATTTTGAGAGTTGAAATTTCAACCCAAACTCCAGTGGATGAACCCTAAACCCCAGTGGCTAGCGTTTATTGTTGACTCCTTTTTGGTTTCTTCGTTCTCCTGAAATGACATTCTTACCAGTAAAATAGTTAAGTTACCGGATCCAGTTAAGCCTCGTCAAAGTATTTGATTGGAAGCAACCGGGGTTCGCCGATATATATCAATCGATATATATCCGATATTTATTTTGAAAATATCATGATATTTTGATATTTCCGATATTTATTTTTTCTACTATGATATTTTTAATATAAAAAGTATATTAATTATAGAAAAATTGCTCATTTATTATTCAAAATAACCAAAAAGTTATGTACTATATTTTTATGATGTATAATACATTATTAATGTATGATAAAAAAAATAATATTTTTTTACTTGTATTTCAGATTCATAAAATTGTTAGTAATGTAACAATTTTAATTCATATTAAAAGTGTCTAATTAAATTTTAAACATTGCTCAGAAAAAAGAAAATGTCTTATGACTGTACATCGACTTATGCATATTATTTATTTCTGAATCATATAACTGTAAAAGTAGCTAACAGAAGAAAAATGAGTAAAACAACTCGTGCTAAATTAACTCCATTAAAATTGATAGAAATGAAAAATGAAATATTAGCTATAAATAATGAAAGAAACTTTAATTTTAAGTCTGCATATTGCAATTATAATACAGTCGGATCCCGCTACAACGCGATCCGACTTACGCGAAATGGTTATAACGCGAGTTTTTAATGAGTAATGAATTTTTTACTGCTGCCGCAAATTGTATCAGTCTAAACAACGCATTGCCTTAGTTTATACGAATAACCGCTCCGATTCTTAACCTTTTTTCTTTTTTTTTTCATTCTATATATGAACATTGATAAAATAGAATGGCTCGAAAACGCGCTTTTTCATCTAAAGTTGGCGAACGTGGAAAGAAAAAGAGAAAGTTTCTAAACATTAAAGAAAAAGTCAAGATTCTCGATATGCTTGAACAATTAAAAAGTGGATCGAAGGTAGCACGACTGTTAAGTAGGAGCGAATCTTCGATATGGGGCACTCAAAAAAACTTAAAACTCAAGAAGAGTAAATCTGTAAAAGTTCAGAACTTAGTTTTAATGCTTGAAGAGTAATAAGCTCGCAGATTAGTGTCTGAGCATCATGAAAATGGAAGCTGCTATTTCATTGTGGCTTAAAGAGGCCAGAAAGAGGGGTGTTTCCACACTGCATAAATCATCATCTTTAATATTAAAAAAAAATGTAAAATTAAGCTTATACGATATCTACTGTTCATTGCTATTGTAACGCAGTAATGTACTTAATGTAAGTACTGTACTGTTTTAATTCATCTCTCTCATTGATCGTTGATTTTGTGTTTCATAACAGTAATTTGTGTTAAATAGTACCAGTTTTCTAAAATACAGTAAAAACCAGTTCTTTATAAAATGGACGGTTTGAAACAAATGGTTTGAAACAATTTGAGGAGTGTTAACACATGTCTTAAATAATTGGGTCTGCTTATAAAAACTTTCTAAACATACGTTGCTCCACAACGCGAAATTTTGACTTACGCGAGGGATCTTGGAACGCATCCCTCGCGTAAGTCGGGATCCGATTGTATAAGAAAATAAAGGGTGATTTGAGGATGCATTTACTATTTTGAAGACTTTAGTTTGTGCTAATTGAAAATATCAGATATATATCAAAATATCGGATATATATCAAAATATCGGATATTTTCGATTCTTTCGAAAATAGTTCGATATTTTCGAAAATATTATGATATTTTTGAATTCTGGAAGCAACTGGGTCAACCTTTACCAGGGCAAGCAGTGTGGGGATAGGCGGGGTTTAAATTTTTGCTGCATAAAAAATTTAAAATGACAGGGGTATAAGTAACTTTTCGCAAGAGTTGATCAAAATTGAAAAACAATATCTTTCTTAAAACGAAAATTCTTGTCTTGAAATCAAAATTTACGCATTACTGACTTTTTTTTTTTCAGATTCATAATTATATTCTCTTATTATAACCACGACACATAACTTTCTGTAATAATCCGGCCCCCAACTGCTTGCAATCTTACCTTCTCTGCCATGCGATTTCCTCGGATGCTAAAATCGCGACTCCGCTATCCTCCAGACATCCACTCTGCGAACACTCCCATGTTAGGTACTAAAGAAACGCACTCCCGAAACCAAAAATCATTTTATATATATATACGTGAGACGTCTAAGTTCAACGTCAAGAAATCATCACGCGAAACCTCAAAAATAGCGCCCATTCGAAATCAAAAGTGCGTAAATCATCTCTCTCGGCTGCCGACTCTTCCCTTCCAAGGATCCTTTCCTCAACGCTTCCTTCCGCACGGAAAGAAGCCATCGAACATTGATCTATGTCCAGCAGGAGAACGACCGAATCGAACCTAGAACAAGTGGTTGTTCATTCGATGGGAAACACGATCGTCAAATGAAATTATCGCTGTTTAAAAATCGTTTCGTGGACACTTAATTTTTAGCATCGTTTCGTAATTGTTCCATAAGAATATGATTGTATGTTTTCGAATAAATATTTGCCTTATAAGGAGCAAGAAGCACTATTTGATTTCGAACGAGCTTGTTTTGAAACTATTAAAATTTGACGTCGGTAATTTTTTACCTCATTTATTTTATTATGATTTTGATGTTGGTTTTATTGCTTTATCCGCTTACTGTAAGAGCTAAACATAAACTACATGATAGCTATATATTTGGTAATGGACAATAAAAAAAAATCGAGAAGGAAAATTTAATGGGTCTGAAGACAATGGGGTTGTTTCCTTCAGTTAAAAGTAGTACTTTTAGTTACTGAAATTGATAGAATAAGCAAAAATAAATAAATAAATAAATAAATAAATAAATAACATGGACCCAGAAAATACTTACATTTTCCCAACAGTTATTTTTTAATTAATTTTTTAAAATGCCCGATTTTTCAAACAAGGCGTGGTCTTTATGACGTCACAAATGATGTACTTTGCCGCACCTTTCTGCCACGTTTCCACGTTATGATAATCAAGAGCGAATTAAATATTGCGCTCTACGCTTGCTATCAACCATATCGTTGCCAATGCACATGAGTAAAGATGCAAATTAAATATTTTGCTCTGTGAATGGCAGCATTGAATGGCATTTCATCATTTGTGATGTCATCGTCAGAAGCGTAAACAATGAAAGCGCACTGATTGAAGTAATTTTTTAAAAATATAAAACTAAGTCAAATTATTTAAAAAATGGTCAGATCCTATGTTTTTAAGCATGCTCTTTCGGAAAAAAATACTTTTAAAATCTTGAAAACGACCCCATTCAATTTGAAATAGAACAGAACTCTTCTACCCGGGTATCAGAAACAATGCGATGCTGCGAGCTTTGCCGCACACTATTTTTTTTACTGGGAGAAGAAAAAAAAAGGAGAAACAGCAGTTAAGAATTCTAAAGAGAGGGAGGAGGGGGGGGGGATCGTAGATTTGTATCGTGTTTTCCAGATTAAAAATCTGCAAATTGCTTACGTTAGAATTTTAAAAATATATTGATGGCCTCCAAATGTTAAGGTACAACAAAGTTGCTTTTTTGTTTAGCTAGCCAACAAAAATACTTAAAGTTAATTGTTGAAAAAAATCTACTTTAAGCACGTTCCAATACCCTTTATATATATACTTTCACACTGTCGGATAGATTTTAATTTTTCCCGTATTGTTTCCATACAGTCTGTTTTTTGTCTGATGATTTTAGAGCAAAAATAATCACCTGATTTACTCTGTTTTGAAATGTTTGATTGCAAGTACTAATTTTGGAACGAGCCCTAAGTAGGGGGTATAGCCCGAACGAGCCCTAAGTATCCACGAAAAACATAAAATCCTTACTGGGTCAACGGACGAAGAAGTTTTCGAACCTGTGCTCTGAGCACTATTGTGTATTTTCATACCACAGTATGATCTCTGATAAGTCATGTTTAATTTACTTGTTAACCAGAGCTAATACAACTGGTACATATTTCTCCATTTGTTTGTGTAACTTGTGATGCTCACGTTAAACATTTTACTAATTCATTAATTTTTATTAAAAGTACACTATTTTCAGCATGCAAAATATCCATTTATTAAAGCGGTCAGACTCAACTTGCGAACAGACTTCTTGTCCGTGCCCCTGGAAAATTAGTGAAAAACTGAAAAAGCCGTGATGTGAACTTTCTTTTTTTAAAGTTCAGATAGTCCTTGTTTTCCTGTTCACAAGACATTGCAAATAGTTTTAGCTCCATAAGAGGTCATTTGTCATACTACTGAAGTGATATCAGAATCATCATACTATCCAACCACGGATTGTATGGAATTTTCAAACGTCCAGATGAGACGAATCTCTATCTGAATGAGGCGGAAAAGTAAAAATTTGATGTGTGTATTCCGCTCATTTGAATAAGACTCTGCTTCTGCAAAAGCTGACATCGCTAAAAATAATAGATTTGTCCATTTCCGGCTGTAAAACGGATGTTTGTCTTTCCATACAATCCGTGGTCAGACAGTATATGTAATAGCCAAAATCGCTGATCGAGTAACGCTCTGACGTCACTGACAGTGAAACCACAGCCTTCTATATATCAGGCCTACGCGCTGTATTGCGCAATCGATGTCACGTGACCTCAAGCAGGCGTTGAGCGGGAAAATCCCTTTAGTTCAAACAGCGTTGTGAACTTCAAGTAGCTGCTCGTTGCGGATGCAATATGGTATTTCATCTCACAACGTTAGTATCAAATAGCAAAGTAATATTTATTCCAAATGTGTGAATACGTTATCAACTGTCTTTATGGAGACTTGAAATGATTTCTTTTTTGTTCTTTGTATTTGTGACTGTGCTAAATCGTTACGTTTCGTCAAGTTTACATTATAAGCCGTTGGGATACTTTGGTGGTGAAAATTTAACGTATCAAATGTTTAACATCTCCAAATATGTTTGAAGCTACTATTGTTGGATTAAAAAATGTTAAGAAGGTAAGTGGTTACCAATGGTTATTTTTAAGCAGAATTGATAATAAAAATAAATACAGTAAAATCCCTCCTAACGGATACCTCTCCTATGTGGACAGTATTTAATTCCTCAGTTGTAAGGTAAAATTAAAAGGCATTATTAAACCTCTGTCATGCGGACACCCCTCTATTGCGAACAAAAATTTTTGTCTTATTAGTGTCCGTATTAGAGGAGTTTTACTGTACTTGTTAAATAATATTTTAAGGATTTTTTACTCGTAAGGGACGAATTTTTATGTATGTTTTCTCATGCTACATATTTTTTTCACTTTCAATTTTAATGACGAAGCTTTTTTGCCCTCAATTTGTGTAATGATTATTTTTTGTAACTATTGTTTCAAGGAACTTTTTAACATGAATTGACTGTAGAGTGCTGTTTAATATATACATTAGATCGCGGTTCATTAAAAAGAGCAACTGTTTTAACTTTTGAAGCAGTTTCTATTTCTGTAAGGTACTGTACTCTATTACTGAAAGGTACACATTTTTATTTATGTTTTTTTCATGTAATACACGTTTATTACTTTCGATTTTAATGACGAAGCTTTTTGCCCTCACTTTGGTAAGTGATTATTTTTTGTAACTAAAATTTCAAGGAGCTTTTTAATATGAATTTTCTGAAGAGTGCAGTTTAATAGATACAGGAAATCGTGACTTTTGAAAAACACCAACTTTTTCTTTTAAACCCAGCATCTATTTGTATAAATATATTTTAAAATGTTGTGGTTTTTTTTTTGGAGGAATTCATAGCAAATGAATATGAATTAAAGCTTTTAACAACTATTAGCAAGCCATGCATTAGAAATGTGGTACATGACCATTACAAGCTTAGCTCTCACACCATTTTCTTGATTTTGAGAAATATTATGCAAACGATTTATAACATACCGTTGAATAACTTCTCAAAAAAAAAAAAAAAAAAAAAAAACAAAACTCTCAGATAACTCATGATAAATCTAATTATATTTTTTACTCTGAAATATATGCATCAGTATTGTCCTTTTATACCAATTGTTTAGTTTGTTTCAATTGTTCAAATGTTTTGTAATTATTATTGGGTATTGGAGTGATTTTTTTTCTCAATGTATTGTTACAAATCCTGTAAATAGTAATTATTGTAGTAACGTAACCTGTAAATAGTTTCCCGTAATGAATATACAACCCCTTTTTCATATGGCTAAAATATACGACCCCTATTCCCTTTTTGTTCATTGATAAAATTTGATAACGGTCAACGCATTTCGAGAAGCGTGTGGAATATTTGAGAAAATTCTTTTCGGTGTATTTAAGCCGTTAGCGATGGATAAACAGTTAGTTTGGATTGATATTTCGAGCTGAGGGCATTTTGCTCTGTTTATAGCGAGGCATTTCGCTGTGTTGTTTTCGTATTTGGAAGTAAATACGTGTGTAAACGTTGAGTTTACGGTGTTGTGTGATAATTGCTTAATTGCTGATGAATAATTTTGCAGTTGTTGACGATCTTTCCTGTACATAGTGTAAATAAATTTCCTGTGTTTTTATCAAGAACTGTGTCTTCATTTCAAGAAAGTGGAAGTCGCACCGAATCCGTTACAATTTGGCGCCCAACGTGGGGCTACTTCAGGACTTTCTTGCAGTAAGTGTGACTTTGGACATTTTTTTCATAAAAACTTTTTGAATTTGGACTTTAATTTTATGGTGATTACTCGCGCAATGGATGAACAATTAAAACAACTGCTTGATGCAATCAACTCTGTTAAAAATGAATTGGCGGCTAATCAAGACCAATTAAAAAGTGATTTGACTGAAAGTTTTACTGCAAATCAAGAACAATTAAAAAATGATATGGCGGCTAATCAAGAACAATTAAAAAATGATATGGCGGCTAATCAAGAACAATTAAAAAGTGATATGGCGGCTAATCAAGAACAATTAAAAAATGATATGGCGGCTAATCAAGAACAATTAAAAAGTGATCTGACTGCAAGTATGTTGGCAAATCAAGACCAGTTAAAAAGCGATTTAACGGTGCTGAAAAAGGACTTAACGTCTAACCAAGAAGAAATTAAAAACGACCTTATTTCGGTAAAGACTGTGATGGAAAATAAATTTAATGACATAGAGCATCGAGTTGATGCTGTTGAAGAAAAATTTAATACCGTTGAAAGCCGATTCAATGCTGTAGAAAATAAATTTGAAGATGAAGATAGAAGATTTCATCTATTTAAAGAAGAGATCTTTAAGGACGTGGAAAGGAGATTGGCGACCGCGGAAAGCAGCTCTGTACAGTTTGGCGCTCCCATATCGGTTGCTCGACCGTCCATTAAACTTGCCACATTTGATGGGAAAACTTCGTGGCAGGTTTACAAAACTCAATTCATGATAGTGGCGGAAGCGAACGGATGGGACTCTGCTACCAAGGCCTGTCATCTTGCAGCATCCCTGAGAGGTGACGCAGCGGACATTCTCCAGACCCTTCCGGACAGCCAGCGCCTGGATTTCGCCGCCCTCACAGCTGCGTTGGAGCTTCGCTTCGGTGAGAAGTGCCAGAAAGATTTCAGCCGACTCCAGTTGAAGTCCCGTTTCCAGAAAACTGGGGAAACCCTGCAAGAGCTTGCGGCGGACATCGAGAGACTGTCTCATCTTGCTTTTTACGACTGCCCTGCGGATGTTCGAGACAACCTGGCACTCAACTACTACATCGACGGGATTCGAGATCCGGAAATCCAGAAAGCTCTACGGATGGCGGATGTCAAAGACCTGAATTCTGCCGTTGTGTATGCGATGAGATACGAGGCCGCCCAAGAAGCAACCCGTGTGGATCGCCATCTAATCCGGACTCAGGAAGCTGATGAGTCTGATTCCAGGACGTCCCACCTCGCTGAACTTGAGAGACAACTCGGTGACTTGACAAGACATCTGAGCAGCATAACAGCCCAAAAGAAACAAGAGCAGAAGTGCTGGAAATGCGGTAGTGAAGGACACCTGCGAAGGAGTTGTCCGGCTCGCCAAGCTACGCGAGGGAGGGAAATCACCACCACTAGAGCTCTGCAGATTTCCTCTTCTAGTAGTGGCAGTGATGGACTTTTCATTTACGCACATGTAAATGGGAACCCCTGCAGACTGATTGTTGACACTGGAGCCAATGTGACAATCATTAGGACAGATGTGGCTCGTGAATTTGGATTGAAACTGCTGTGGACATCGCCACGCGTAAGTCTCCAGACTGTGACAGGTGACAAGATCGAGATTGACGGTAAAGTGGACTTGGAAATAGTGTTTGGGAATGCCACCTACCATCATACGGCATTCGTCGCTAACATCACGGACCCCTTCATTCTCGGATTGGACTTTTTGAAGAAATATGACTTCACTCTCGACTTCAAGACTAATGAGCTGCACTCGATGAGAGAAGACATAGCCGTTTTCCCTGCAGAAAGTGATGTAAAATCCGCTCATCAAATAATAGCCCAAACAGATATATCGATTCCCTCAAGGTCAGAATCATTAATACCTGGCTCCCTTGCAGAAAGCAATAGCTTTCGATTTGGAATCATTGAATACCCTAACCTAAGCAATTACCTAAAAGGAGTGCTGGTAGCATCTACGCTTGTGGACCTTTCTAAGGATGTAATTCCTGTGAGAGTCGCCAACGTGAGTGAAAGGCCAAGGAATATCCGGAAAGGTGAAGTGTTAGCAACTTGTACTCCAGTAAACTGCATCATTAGAAGAATCAATTCCCCCGAGACTGTGTCTTCTGAGTCCTTGACATCGAAGTTAATTGGGAGTGCACCCTTATCGAAGGATCAAAGAACTGCTGCGGAACAATTGGTGGACGACTTCAAGCATCTGTTTTCATCTACATCGGAGGATGTTGGCCGTACGAATTTAACGCAGCATAGGATCTACACTGGAGAACACCCCCCTATTAAACAGCATCCAAGACGACTACCGTTCGCCAAGAAGGAAGAGGTTGAAACCCTTCTGAAAGAGATGAAGGAGAATGATGTAATCGAACCTTCATCCAGTCCTTGGGCCTCTCCCATCGTCTTGGTCCGAAAGAAAGATGGCTCCACCAGATTTTGTGTCGATTACCGACGGCTGAATGAAATCACCAAGAAAGACAGTTACCCTCTTCCACGGATAGACGACACCTTGGACACTCTTTCCGGACACAAGTGGTTTTCGACCCTGGATTTGAAGAGCGGCTACTGGCAGGTTGAGATACACCCTGATGACCGAGAGAAGACAGCGTTTACAACTGGACAAGGCTTATGGCAGTTTAAAGTGATGCCCTTCGGCCTCTGCAATGCACCAGCTACGTTCGAGCGTCTTATGGAGACAGTGTTAAGAGGACTTTCCTGCGAATCCTGTCTGGTCTACTTAGACGATATCATCATCGTGGGACGCAGTTTCGAAGAACATCTGGCAAATCTTAGGAAGGTGCTGCAAAAGCTTAAGGAAGCCAATCTGAAGTTAAGCCCGTCCAAATGTAATTTGTTCCGCCGGGAAGTGAACTACCTTGGTCACATCATCTCTTCTGAAGGTGTACAAACCGATCCAGAAAAGGTATCTGCAGTCAAGAGTTGGAGTCGTCCCGAAGACATCCATCAGCTGCGAAGTTTCCTGGCGCTCTGCACGTACTACAGGAAGTTTGTAAAGGGTTTTTCCAACATTGCACGACCTTTGCATAAGCTGACGGAGAGCAAGCAAAAGTTTGAATGGTCCAAAGAATGCGAAGATGCATTTCTACGACTGAAGGAGGCTTTAACATCAACGCCTATCCTCGCCTATCCTCAGCCTGAAAAATCCTTCATCCTGGACACTGATGCGAGCAACGAGGGCATCGGAGCTGTTTTATCCCAAGAAATTGACGGAAATGAACATGTCATCGCTTACTGGAGCAAATGCTTATCAAAGTCGGAGCGAAATTACTGCGTCACCAGAAAGGAGTTACTGGCCATAGTGAAAGCTGTAGAACACTTCCATCATTACCTCTACGGCCGAAAATTTCTGCTTCGGACAGATCATGCCTCATTAACTTGGCTTTTGAACTTCAAAAATCCGGAAGGCCAGATAGCCAGATGGATACAGCGGCTCCAGGAATATGACATGGAAATCAAGCATCGAAAAGGGTTATCTCACGGTAATGCTGACGCTTTATCAAGGAGACCCTGTCCTGAGAACTGCCACTATTGTTCCCGAATCGAGAAACAGTATGGAACGACTAGCTCTACCGCCTATCAGGTGACAGTGACTCCAATATCATCAGAACCTGATCCATGGAGTGACGACCAAGTTCGAAAAGATCAACTTGAAGACCCCGACATAAAACCAATTTTGGAGTTCATGGAAAGTGACAGTCGACGCCCTAGCTGGCAGGACGTTTCTATCTTCAGTCCTGCAACAAAAAGATACTGGGCTTTATGGAACTCACTCCATTTACGGAACGGCGTGCTACACCGGAAATGGGAATCTGACGACGGCAAAACATCTAGGTGGCAGTTACTACTTCCCCGATCAAGGATTTCAGATGTTCTGAAAGAAATACATAGTAGTGCGACTGGAGGACATTTTGGTGTCTTGAAAACCCTCAATAAAGTTCGGGAGCGCTTCTTCTGGAGCAAGGCGAAGGATGACGTGGAGAAGTGGTGCCATTCTTGTGACGCCTGTGCTGCTCGTAAAGGACCGAAGAAGAGAAGCAGAGGGAAGCTACATCTGTACAACGTTGGAGCTCCTTTCGAACGAATTGGGATCGACATCCTGGGTCCTCTTCCAAGAACTGCTGATGGGAACAAATACATTCTTGTTTCCATCGACTACTTCACCAAATGGCCGGAAGCATTTCCCATTCCAGATCAAGAGGCTACCACCGTAGCAGAGACTCTAGTCCAACATTGGATCTCGAGATATGGAACACCTCTGCAGATTCATTCCGATCAAGGGAGGAATTTCATCTCTGCTGTGTTTAAGGGCCTATGTCAAATTTTCGGAATTGAGAAAACTAGGACAACACCACTACACCCACAATCGGACGGCATGGTGGAGAGATTTAACCGCACAATCCTAAATAATCTCTCGCTTATGGTATCCAGAAATCAACAGGATTGGGACAAGAAGCTACCTTTGTTCCTGCTGGCCTACCGCAGTGCTGTCCACGAGACTACCGGATTTGCCCCATCTCAGATGCTCTTCGGACGAGAGCTTCGGCTACCTTGTGATCTCGTCTTCGGTCGTCCTCCGGATGCGCCTTCATCGCCTGAGGAGTACATCCAGGATCTCCAGGCCCGGTTGGAAGACGTTCATAACTTCGCACGAGAGCGAATCAACATCGCGGCGGAGAAGATGAAGACCCGATACGACACAAGGTCTACTGGACATGAATTCAACGAAGGCGACAAGGTTTGGTTATGGAATCCCATCCGACGGAAAGGTCTGTCACCCAAATTGCAGTCGCATTGGGATGGACCCTACAAAGTCCTTAACCGACTGAATGACGTCGTAGTGAGGATCCAAAAATCACCTAATGCAAAACCTAGGGTTGTACATTATGATCGGTTAGCCCCATACTATGGCCATAGTTCATGAGTATTACGTAAGCAACCATGGTTGATAACATAAAAGTTGTAGATAATTTTTGCTTTTAATGTTTAGTAATATTTCTTGTTATTATTGTGTTTTCTGTATCTGTTAGTTATTAATTAATGTGTATATTGGTAAACTTGTGATAGAAGTTTGGCACCCTTTCTGGGGATTGTACTGCCCGGGACGTGCAGTCCTTAGGAAGGGGGCAATGTTACAAATCCTGTAAATAGTAATTATTGTAGTAACGTAACCTGTAAATAGTTTCCCGTAATGAATATACAACCCCTTTTTCATATGGCTAAAATATACGACCCCTATTCCCTTTTTGTTCATTGATAAAATTTGATAACGGTCAACGCATTTCGAGAAGCGTGTGGAATATTTGAGAAAATTCTTTTCGGTGTATTTAAGCCGTTAGCGATGGATAAACAGTTAGTTTGGATTGATATTTCGAGCTGAGGGCATTTTGCTCTGTTTATAGCGAGGCATTTCGCTGTGTTGTTTTCGTATTTGGAAGTAAATACGTGTGTAAACGTTGAGTTTACGGTGTTGTGTGATAATTGCTTAATTGCTGATGAATAATTTTGCAGTTGTTGACGATCTTTCCTGTACATAGTGTAAATAAATTTCCTGTGTTTTTATCAAGAACTGTGTCTTCATTTCAAGAAAGTGGAAGTCGCACCGAATCCGTTACAGTATGCTGTTTCTTTCGTTTGTAACAGTTAGAAATATGGCTAAATATTGGTTTATTTTATTCCATCTTATTTTTTTTTCATTTGTCTGTATTTTTATCAAAGGAAATCAATACTACTCTAAATCATTCGTGTGAAAAATGCAAAATATTTATTAGTTTATGAATAAGAAATATGCACTTCCCGTTTATCTTCCCTGTCTGTCTTAATCATTTTACAATTTACAGTAAGCAAAATTTATTTCGTACTTTCTTTTGCATTATGATTTGAAGTTGAAGTGTATTTTCTTTTTACCCATTAAAATTTTCATTTTTATTCAACTTTAATTTAGTTTACTATTTAAGAAGTATTTGTGTCGATACTAAAACTCGAATGATATAAATTTTTAATTTAGAGATGTATTGGAGTATTTCATGTAAAAATTATATGTTTTTTTTAATGGATTATAAAAAAATCTAAATTTTTATTCACGGTAGAGCTATTATGAGATGTAAACAAACCGCCATCACGGGCGGCCATGTTGAATGAGCGCGCAGGCCTTGTGTTAAGATGGCTGTGGTGAAACTCGCGCCATGGCATGCGTGACGACATTGTTTCATTGTTGAAGCACCAAAAATGCAGTAAGTTATTTATAATTTGATAATATATTTTGCCACTGTTTGACTGGCAGGGAAATGCTTCATTCTGACAAGGCTGAATTCGATCGGGTAATTTAACTGTTTTACTGGTAAGACTGTGTCATTTCAAGGGAATGAAGAAACGAAAAAATGGTCAACAATGAGCGCTATCAACCGGAGTTTAGGGTTAATCCACTGGCGCTAGGGTTAAAATTTCAACGATCAAAATAATTACCAAACAGGCAATTGCTTCGTTCAATTATAGAAGCAATTTTCACCCGTCATACCTTGACGGACGATTTTCTAGTAGCTTAATAATAATGAGTATTAATTTTTATTAACTCTTATCTTCCTGATCGATTAAAAGTGTCGTATGTAACGTACTGTTAACGTACGTTATGTCTTTATTTGGGTTGTGATAATTTGCTTCAACAGTTCAATTTGATTTGTCACAGTAACACCTGATGTGTAGAGTTATGGACTAATGCACACATGAGAAATAGTGCTATAATATAGCCAAACCTACAATTGCGCGATTACATTCTAACAGACTTTAACTTTCATGATTCATGAAAAAGAAAATGACAGATAATGTCCGTCAAGATTAAAGTCTTCTTCTAAACTTCTTCCGTTTTCCTTTTCAAGGAAACTATACACTGTTAAAAATTCAGGAAGATTTTCTGGTAATTGTTACTGTAAAATGGCGGACTTACAGCATCGCTGATTTTTATGGTAACTTATACCGGAGAAATAAGCGTTCCCAGCGCCACTTTGTTGCTGTGGCCTACCGAGGAAAACTCAAAATTTTACAGCAACATTTTATTTTTACGGTAATAGTTACTGGCAACATGGATGCCAGTAACAATTACCGTACATTTTCCGGAAAATTTTTAACAGTGAGTGTAACGGCACCAGTAACTGACATGATTAAGATTTCGCTCTCAGGTTAACTTAATTTTCTGAGCTTTTTGATGCATTTAGACTTTTTAAACTATTTTTCTCTCATGCAACAACATCTCATCTAACAATTGATTGCTTCTGGATCCTCTGAATTAGTCAATTCTATTTTTGTTTGATCAATTATGAAAAAAAAAAAAAGGTTCGAACCCCCCAGTAACAGACACCGAAAAATCTGATGATACCCAGCAACAGACATGATGAGGAAGGGATGAGTAATGGACAAAATTCCCTTTTTCTCGTCAAAATGTAGAAAAGTTATTTATTTTTAGAACTAAAGCCTTATTAAATTCAAATGAACATGAAACACCAGCTTATCTTGTGGTGGCTGTTCATAACCTTCCACCACTGCCTTGTATATTTCGAGTGGCTCATAAAATTCACTCTCATAACACTAGATGTCTGCACTGTATTCATGAGCTACAGTAACATCAGTTTTACCCGCATAAAATATGCTTATTATTTAAATCCAAACTTATGACTGTCGGGAACCTTATCTGTTATTGGTGACCTTACCCTAAATTTCCTTTAGTTGTACATTGCTTTTCTATAATTATTATGTGCTATATTGTATTTCTTAGCTTTTGAATTGTGTTCATTGATGCCTACCACAATAAAAAAAATAAATAAACAAAAAAAAAATTAATTTGAATTTTGACATCTTGAATCCAAATTATGTTTTCCGCAATCAGGAGTATGTGTATGTAGGCGTGTGTGTTTGTGTGTGGGGGTATGTGTGTTTGTTTGTAGAGGGTATGTGTATGTGTGTGTAGGCATGTGTGTTTGTGTCTGTGTGCTGGCATAAGTGTGTGGGTAGTTGTGTGTATGAATGTGTGTGTGGGGGTATGTGTATGTGTATGTAGGCGTGTGTGTTTGTGTGTGGGGGTATGTGTGTTTGTGTGTAGGGGTATGTGTATGTGTGTGTAGGCATGTGTGTTTGTGTCTGTGTGCTGGCATAAGTGTGTGGGTAGTTGTGTGTATGAATGTGTGTGTGGGGGTATGTGTATGTGTGTGTAGGCATATGTGTTTGTGTCTGTGTCCAGGCATGAATGTGTGGGTAGTTGTGTGTATGTGTGTGTATGTTTTTTTTGTGTGTGTGTGTATGTGTAGGTGTCTGTTAGTATGCATGAATGTGTGAGAAGTTGTGTGTATGTATGTGTATGTTTTTGTGTGTGTGTGTATGTGTAGGTGTCTGTATGTGTGCGTGTGTGCATGTGTATGTGTGTGTCTGTACGTATGCGTGTGTGCATGTGTATGTGTGTGTTTGTGTGTATGTGTTTGTGTGTGCGTGTGTGTGTAGTTGTGTATGTATGCGCGTGTGTGTAGGACATGGATGCAACCTGGAGACGGCTTTCGCTAGAGGGCAGCATCGTGAGGATCCGGTCGACGGTGATGCTGCAGAGGGTGGCGGTGGGAAAATAAAATCAAAGGACATCAAAAAACAGTCAAGTAAGAACAATAAGCAATCGTGATTGCTCAAAAAAAAAAAAAAAAAAAAAATGTAAAACCATTCTTCTGATATCGGGGGGGGGGGGGGGGGGGGGAATAAGATTCTATTTTCCAAATGTAGTGTGATTAATTGAAACAAAGCATCTTAAAAATAACATTTTTTTTTTTCACAATCCAATTACAAAATAAATAAATATACATCTAAAACTTTGTTGTAGTTCATCAAAAATAAATCAACATATTCTAGTTCGCTTCATTCGGAAAACTCTTGAGCAATTGAACACAAAATAGCAATTAATGATGCTAGTAATGGAATCCAAACAGATCGTGGAGCTGTGGCTTGAGCATACTGGAGTGTCCCTCCAGAATGTGATGATGTCCATGATGATGGTCATGACCATGTTTATGTCCATGATGGTGATCGTGGTGATCCTCATGATGGTGACCATGTTCATGCCCATGGTGATTTTCATGGTGGTGATCATGATGATTTTTGTGCTCGCTGTGATGGCTGTGTTTATGCCCGTGCTCATTTAGGTGCTTATGATGATGGCTGTGGTCGTGTTCCCCCTTGTGATGGTGTCCATGATCATGACTATGATGATGACTGTGATCATTTTGGTGCTTGTGGCCATGTCCATGCTTATGACTATGATGATGGCCATGTTTGTTTTCGTGGTGATGTTCGTGATTATGATGTCCTTTGTGCTCATGTTCATGATGATGACCATGCTTATGTCCATGCTCATGTTTGTGATGGTGTTCGTTTTCATGACTGTGGTGATGACTATGCTTATGCTCGTGGCCATGATGGTGATCATGATCATGATTGTGCTTATTTTCATGGAGATGTTTATGACCATGCTCGTGATCATGTTTGTGATCATGACCATGTTTATGACTATGATCATGACCATGGTGATGTCCATGCTTGTGTTCATGGCCATGTTTATGGTGATGGTTGTGATCATGGCTATGTCCATGATCATGTTGATGTCCGTGCCCATGTTCATGTTTATGATGATGTCCGTGATCATGATCATGATGATGACCATGATGATGTTTGTGCTCATGACCATGACCATGTTTATGGTCATGGTGGTGGCCATGGTGATGATCGTGATCATGCTTGTGTTCATGACCGTGGTCATGATGGTGTCCATGCTGATGGCCATGCTTGTGATGATGATGATGGTGGTGGTGATGTTCCTGTTTACCTTTTAGTACAATGACTTTTTTTTCTTCATGCCTGCAAGGAAAAGGAATGTATCACTCGAAGTAAGAAAAAAAAAAAACATGTTCTGGAAGTCATTAAAAAAGAATACTCTTTTAAAAACATGTCTTACATTTTTCAAGACACATGAAATTAAAAAGAAATAATAATAAATAAAAGTAATTCTTTAACTTTTGAGCTTAATACTCAAGTATTCCATGATACTATAAAAATAACATTTTGTTATGATTGTATAGCTGAGCACTTAGAGTTCTTGCCCACGTGTTCTTGTCACGTGTTGAACAGGCCTTTATAATGCCTCACATTAACAGTTTCGAAGTAATTTTTGTGTGAAGCCCAAACTAAAATGGCGTAATTGCACATCGAAAACTAATTTCCCAATATCTTTTGATTGTTAATTTCAGTGAAACCTGAAAGTATTTGGGAAAACACGGAATCTCAAATCAAATAGAGCAAAAGTATTTTTATTGGCAGTCTTGAACTTAATTTTATTGAAGTTTTAGCATCTTTAAATTAAACTTTTTGGTTTTGTGTATGTATATATATATATATATATATATATATATTTGCCACTGCAAAAAATCACTCGTTTAAAGATTAGCTTCGCAGATCAACCAAATGAAATATGAAATTTATAAATTGCGTTTTATGCGCCAAATTATGGTTGATGGTTGAACTGTTAAAAATGCATAAAATTAAATTTTTTTATTAAAAACAAATGAAGTAATAAATAAATAAATCGAAACACAAAAATAAACAATTAAATAAATATACAGAACAAAAACTAAAGAGGAAAGTAAAAAACAAAATAAAACTCAAAACACAAAAAACGCTACATATTTTGGGAGTAGTACCATTCTAGCACACACGCATTTTTAAAAATAGCTGAAATGCGGCGGAAACCACCCGAGTCTTCATTCCCAGTTATTTTTAAGTTCGAAATTCGAAAACAAGCAAAAGGAAAGACGAAGTAAATGTTACTTTCAAATTAATAACAAATTTAAAGGTTTAACAAACCATTTCAAGAACGCAAACAAACATATTAATCTAAAAAGTAACTTTCGTGATCACCGATGCTAATACCAGTGATTCGCCTGTGTGGCCAGAAGAGGTTCTGTCTGAAAGATTTCGCTAATAAGTGTTGTTTCTCCGCTTGGATGAAACGGGTCGTAAACTTTTAATTGGGAAAGTTGTTTGGAGATTTCGTGCAATAAACTAAAAGGCTCTGTTCAAAATGACAGTATGTAAGAACATTTAGTGAAAAGATAAAATTTAAAATGAAAAAAAAAAAAAAAAAAACCCAAGGGTGCCCACAGGAGGGGATTATGGCACAAGTTTGTGCCATCAGAATTGGGGGGGGGGACTTTATTGATTTATTTTTAATTAAAATTATTTATTTTATTTTATTCTGCTTATATTTTATTTCATTTATTTATTTAGTTTGTGTGTGTGTGTGCATGTCATTCAAAGTCAGAACTTTTCTAATAAAATAATAATAATAAGTAGAAATAAATAAACAAATAAGTAAATATTTTTAAAAAATAAAGGTTTTTAAAGAAATAAATATTTTTAAAAAATAAATAAAATAAAAAAGAGAGCTAAAAAAATAAATAATAAAAATGGGAAGTAGGGTTGCGAAATTTTTATTGGGGGTGGGGGGGAGTTGCACCATTGAACTGGGGGGCACCCCTGAGCCCCCCGACCGGGACGCAAATGTAAAATCAAAAGGGAAAATTGAAAATCCTTTTAAAAGCCTTATACTATTAAAAATCAATTAGAAGCATTTTATTTGTTAACAAAAAGAAACTGGCAACAGATAAAAATTTTAAATCATTTCGATTTCTTACCTTGTCGGTTAACAATGAGTTCGGTTATCAATCGCGTGATCAAAAGCTTAGCTGTATTTAAAATCTGCTTTAAAAAAAAACGTTATAATTCGAATTTTGTATAACATGGAAGTTCCAAACACATTCTATCAGACGCAGAAAAAAAAAAAAACTCTTTATTTTGATACTAAATTTTTAAATTTTAAAATATGTTTTCACTGCAAAAAACACGAAAAACTTTTTAGTGGTTTTTAATTAATATCTTCGTTGATTAATGTCATCCGAAGACGTAACCTAGCTAAGAACACTCTCGATCAACTTTCCTTTCGAACATTTTTTTTTTCAAACTCCGTGCCTCCGTTTAGGCGCTAGAGTGCCATAGACAGACACACAGATACATAGATACACAGATACGTCAAACTTATAACCCCCTTCCTTTGTGTGTCGGGGTTTTAAAAATAGCGAATGATATAGTAACGCTCCTGATGTCACCAACAATGAAACTCGCGCCACGGCATGATAACTTGACGATATTGTTTAGTAATGTTTGAAAAGCAGGGAAATGCTTTTTTCGACAGGGCTGAACTGGATCCGGTAGCTTAACTATTTAACTGGTAAGTCTGTCATTTTTGGAGAATGAAGAAACCAAAAAGGGGTCCACAATGAACGCTATCTACTGGAGTTTGGGGTGAATCCACTGGAGTTTGGGTAAAAATGTCAACTATCAATATATCACCAAACAGGCAATGGCTTCGTTCAAATGTAGAAGCAATTTTCCCCCATCATACCTTGACGGGCGATTTTCTAGTTTGGAATATAAACTGTTGCAAATGCAAGTATTAAACGCACCGTTGAAGATGATAGCTGTCTGCGACCTCTTTCCATTTATCTAACAGCTTACATTGGTGATAAAGAGAAAAAAAGTTGTTCGGTTAATGTCATCAAAAACATTGTATTGTAAAACCAAACGTTCATGAAATACGATAGCTCGATAGTTGTTCGCCGCCATCACCGTAAAATCAAGCAGCACCTACATTAAGTGTGACAAGAAAACAAAATTCCAATTCCTTTTGCAGCCTAATTTGGGGATACTTATAGTAAAAAATACTAGGACTGCAGAGTCGGAGTGAAAATGACCGACTCCAAATCCTGAAAATTAAAAGCCTTCGACTCCGACTCTCACTTCAGCTGCTTAAACCAAAAATCAATCCGATTCTGACTCCGGCTCTACAGCCTTCTGTTGTTCACAGGAGATTGGCGAGAAGATGTAGACTAAAAGCGAAAGTGACCACTTCCGACTCCATCATTCTCACTTTGACTCCGACTCCGAAACTCCGAAAAATACACTAAAATAGTTCAACCGCGAAATGCACCTGCAGCTGAAGCCGTCACCTAATCCAGTTCAAATATATATACATCTATAGTTGGGGCAAACTTAACCTGGCAGCGTCGTGATGCTCTGATTAGGATTTAGGGCCTTTACAACACTGCCAGGTTAGGTTTGCCAACACTGCCATGTTTGCCCCAACTATAGTGTATGGTCTTGAGGAAGTCATAATTAAATGCTCTGATCGTGTGGATGATTCGAAAGGTCTGTTGCACAAAATCTGTTCAATTTTACAAATTACATTTTATTTTTCCAGCAAAAAGAGAAAATATGTCCTGATTGACTTGCACTAGGTTATTTGAAACTGAAGTTGCAAGAATTTGTGGGAAAGGCTAAATCAGCCCTTCCCCCTTAAGAGCAAATGCGCACCCCGCTAATTATCACGTAGACCGCCCCCCCCCCCAAAAACAGATCCCCCCCGGGTATTTACCCGTCGGGAATTACCCCACCGGGTAAATACCATGGGCGCCCATATGTAAAGTTGCAAGGGGGGGGGGGCTCAAATATTTTCCCCGTGGTTTTGCTTTATATTTTCCCCGTGGAAACTGATTTCAGGACAGATTAGAGTCATTAAAATTTGACATTTTTAATAACTTATTTATTAACAGCTGGCGAAGAAATGTTTTTACATTTTTGCAAAGAAAAAAGTACTAAAAGCAAGGAAGTTCTAATTTCAAAAGGGGGGGCTCGAGTTCCCCTTGCCCCCTTGGGGGGCGCCCTTGGTAAATACCGACAACCGACGGGTATTTACCCGTCAAAACTCCCCATAGTCTGCGCCATGTCACCACCTAGGTGGGCACCCCTGGCTAAATTAGAGTCTATGGTTTTTGGAATAAGTACGGTCATCTTATCGTCGGTTCGTAGACAATACAATAAGTAGGAAATAAATCTTAGAGCAGTAATACACTAAATGGAGGGAGCGATAACAAATGTCTCAGTGAGATAAGCTTGAAACCCAATGTTTCCCAGGTCAGGTGACTAGTTTGGCTGGGAAGTTGTCGCGTTTTGGCACGCAGTCGCTCTTAAATAACGGCATTAAATATTTTTCAGACGACTGGGGTAGTTTCCAAAATTTTAAAAGTATTTTTTTCTAAAAGAGCATGCTTAAAAACATAGGATCTGATCATTTTTTAAATAATTTGTTTAAGTTTAATATTTTAAAAAAATTACTTAAATCGGCGCGCTTTCATTCTTTATGCTTCTGTCCGATGACATCACAAATGATGAAATGCCATTCAGTGTTGCCATTCACAGAGCAAAATATTTAATTCGCATCTTTACTCATGTGTATTGGCAACGATAGGGTTGATAGCAAGCGTAGAGCGCAATTTTAATTCGCTTCTGGATTATCATAACGTGGAATCGCGGTAGAAAGATACGCCAAAGAGCATCATTTGTGACGTCATCAAGACCACGCCTTGTTTGAAAAATAAGATATTTAAAAAAAATTATTGAAAAATAACTGTTGGGAAAATGAAAGTATTTTCTGGGTCCATGTTATATTTTTTGCTTATTCTATCAATTTCAGTGACAAAAAGTACTACTTTTGACTGAAGGAAACAACCCCATTATGAAGTCGGGGCTACAAGTTGGAGCTGCGGAGTTGTAGCAAAAATGGACTCTGGTTTCAACTCCTTTACCCAAAACACAGTCCGACTCTGATTTCAACTCGGAGTTTAAAATCCATCGGACTCTGACTCTTTGCATCAAAATCAGTCCCGCTCCGAGTCCGACTCCGCAGCCCTGCTACAAATTAGGTTTGCGGAGTCGGAAGTAAAATGACCAACTCTGGGAATTTAGAGCATTTGACTCCGACTCTTTTTATCCAAAATCAGTTCGGCTCCGACTCCGCAGCCCTGCTACAAATTAGGGTTGCAGAGTCAGACGAAAAATGACCGACTCTAACTTCTAGAATTTCAGATCCTTCGACTCCGACTCCGACTCTTGCAGTTTAAGGACATAGACTCCTGATTCCGACACTTTTACGCCAAAATCAGTCCAACTTCGACTCCGTAGTCCAGCTACAAACAAGGTTTGCGAAGTCGGAAGAAAAGTAACCGACTCTGACGCAGGGAATTTAGAGCCTTCGACTCCGACTCCTTTACCCCAAAAACAGGCCGACTCCGATTTCGACTCGGAGCTTCAAAATCTTCGATCTCCGACTATTTTACTTTAAAATCAGTCCGGCACCGCACCCCTGCAACAAATTAGGGTTGCGGAATCGGAAGAAAAAGAACCAACTCCAACTCATGGAATTTTAGAGCTTTTGACTCCGATTTCGATTCTTTTACCCTAAAAGCAGTCCAACTTCGATATCCACTTGGGAGTTTCAAAACCTTCGAACTCTGGCTCCGACCCTTTTACTCCAAAATCAGTTCGACTACGACTGCGCAGCCCTGCAACAAATTAGGTTCGAAGGCGGAGTCGAAAGAAAAAGAACAAACTCAAACTCAGAGAAAATTAGAGCCTTTGACTCCGACTCCGATTCTTTTACCCCAAAAGCAGTCCGACTCCGATTTCGACTCGGGAGTTTCAAAACCTTCGAACTCTGACTCCGATCCTTTTACTCCAAAATCAGTCCGACTCCAACTTCGCAGCCTTGCAACAAATTAGGGTGAACTCGATCCTTTAACTTTATGAACGCTATCCACTGGAGTTTAGGGTAAATCCACTGGAGTTAGGGTCAATCGACTGGAGTTAGGGTCACAATTTCGACTATCAAAATGTCACCAAACAGGCAATTGCTTCGTTCAAATAGAGAAGAGTAGAAGCAATTTTCACCCGTCATGCCTTGACGGGCAACTTTCTAGTCTTTTAATAAGGACTGATTTCGGATGAATTGTATTTTGAATTGTTTTAGCACATAATGTAAATATTTATTTGATTTGTTGATATTATTATCTTGAATTTCGGCTCTTAAAGTTGATTGTTTACCAGAAGGTTTTTAGAATATATCTTTCTTCTTGTTTTAACTATCAACGTAAATAAATATTCGACAGTTACTAATATTACTAATTTATAATTATTGCAAACATTTCTGATAGATGGAGACACTTCGTGGGAATTAAAAGTATCTCTTTATTTTGGTCAAGTCTGCCCATCTCTGTTCAATTCGAATGAATAGGTATGGTGAAAAAATATCGTCTGCTTTCAAAAAGCAATATAATTAAAAAAGGAGATTAAAGCCAAGTAATAAGAAGAAAACAAAGTAGAACGATTCAATTGCCTTATTTTTTAATTTATCGTCTGCGTAAATTAATTTTTATTATGTTTTGGAACCATGTTTTAACAGTTAAGAGTTTTTATTTTTTCTGAGAAGATTAGATCGACTAATTGTGTTCTGAGTAAGCGAAAGTTTTCAGCCTGAATTATTGTGATAACTTTTTATGTTGTGCATCGCTGTAGTTAAATTGAGTGCGTGTGTGTGCCTCCTTAAAAATAGTATTGAAACTTTCTCAATAAGAATTGTTAGAAGATTAACAGAGTTTTGAGCAATGTTGAAAGATAAGTTCTAAATGGTATCGTTTCTGATTATTGTTACTGCCATAGGCAACGCCGCAATCGGTTCTGATTATTGTTACTGCAATAGGCAACGCCGCGATCGTTTCTGATTATTGTTACTGCCATAGGCAACGCCGCGAACCTTTTGCCAATTTTAAATAAATTACCGATACAAATACAGGCCCGTCATTCAGACTTCCTCTCCCCACTTCTTCCTGGATTTTAAAATGTAATGTAATTGTGCATTTTTAAAGTATTTTGATGGTGTATTCCTTGAAATGAAGGGCACGTACAAAAACATGTTTAAAGTGTTCTATTGTTGACTGAAAATTTATGGATTCTTATGCCTTGTAATCAATGTTTTGAAATTATTTCATACGCAGACATACTGGTATTTAAGTTAAATCATAAAAGTAAATCTTTATTCTCAAATCTAAAACTTGTTCTAAACGCATCTGCTGTTCACAGGAGATTGGCGAGAAGCTACTCGCTAACAAAGCAAATGTACACAAAATACTTAAGAAACGTTAAAATAATTACTAGTTAAGAAAAAAGTGTTTTTATGAAACTAAAATGATTTTTGCGCTCATGATACACAATGTTTTATTACATTTAAAAATGTTTTTTTGCGCTCATGATACACAATGTTTTATTACATTTATAGGTAAGATCAGTACAAAAGTTAGACAACTGTGGGATATGTACTCGTTGAATGGTAGGGCTTTTTCTTCAGTTTTTGATGTTACAATAGTGCACCATTGCTATAAATATAATTTTTCCCTTCTGCAGTTAAATGTTTTTACCTTTCATAGCTTCAGCCACTTCAGCTAATGAAAACTTCTTCAGTGGTTTCGGTCAAATCGAAATTGTTCCCCATGTCACATGGTACTGTTGCCGTATCAGAATAGTAGGGTTGCACTCTCTCCCCATCTATTCCTTCTTAATGAAATAAATCTGCTCACTGAGTTTAATTCGGATTGAGAAACCCTATTTAACCCTTAGTTAGGCGGAGATAAGTTTCATTTTATTGACTGTTAAATTTACTAAGTTAAAATTTCAAGGACAAGATAGCACCTTCTGAGATTGCGGAGAAGTAAGTAAACTATCGAATACATCTGTTTTTAAATATTTAAAAGCACCCATTCGCCCCTTCCCCTAAAAGGTAGGGATTAGAAGTTAAATAAATTTTACTCAAGGGCCTTAGTGAATCTCTGTCCTAGAATCATTTTTACTCCTGCAAAATGTTTTAATGAATAACTACTGGAAAGACGGGGCCTCATAATGGGTTTAAATGTAAAGTGCAAACAAATTCATAAATTGCACCCATTATCTGATGTATATATCTCGTGAGCAAATAAAGAATATTCAAATACTCTGTAAAAAAATTCAGGGCCGTTCCTTGGGTAAATGGGAAGCTAGTGTACATTATTTCTGCCAGTAACATAACTAATAAGAAACAAAAAAAAATTAAAAGTCAATAACTTCTTGAAATTGAACTGAACCTTTCTGAATAATTCAAACACTTTTCCAATCACCAGTCACGTTTCTGGAAAAATTCCGGTGTCACCCATCTGGGAGGTGACATCCAAAGTGAAGTTGCTTGGTTTTTGAGCAATATAAATGCTTAAATTCAGGAAATTGAGAATACATTGCTTGAATTACACGCGAAAAAGCTAGATGCTACTAGAGCAGTCAACTAGATTTGTGAAGTTGGCAATGCTATTTGTAGTATTGAAGTTGTGTAACTTTAATTTAGGCACTTGTACTAAATAACTGAGTTATTGAGCAATGGTTCTAAAACTGTAAATAGAGATTCACAGGATAGTCGTTGCTCGTTAAATATTTTTTACAGCTTTCTGAAAAGTTGTTTTAATTGCGTTTATCGAGCTTCAATTTCGAAAAATTGGCCGTCTTCTAAACGTTTATGAAGATGGTCTACAAACATGTTTTTAAGAGTTGAGTTTCAAAAAGAGTTAGGCTTATAAACGCTTTTAACCTCTATCATTCTATAGATCAAAGATAATTTAGAATGCCTTTTCAAGATTATAAATTAGAACATTTTCCAATGTGAGTCCTCGAACCTCCTATCCCCGTAACATCACCAAAATTTGTCCAAAACTGTGTTTGAAGAGCTACAATTTCGAAAAAACCCTCCAAAACTCCGGGGAACTCTCCCCGCACCCCACCTCCCTTTTTCTAACATATTTTTTAATGTTTCAATTTTGAAAAGTGGACGCGGGAGCTGTCCAGAACCTCTTCTCCCCCTAACATTATCAAATATCATCTAAAATGCATTTTAAGACTACAATTTAAAAAAAGTTCCATAATGAAGTGAATTCTATTCTCAGAATTAGGTTCATATTGTAAATACTTAGACCTAGTAGGGACTTCCTTTTAAACCAAAAAAAAAAAAAAAGAACCCCCATTGTCTTTCATGCGTTAGAGATACGTTTGAAATAATTAAAAGGCCATCAATTTCATATACCCCCTTACTTTTTCGACCTCGCGACGGCCCACAGTGGTTCAAAACGACAAAAAAGCGGAAAAAATTCAATAACTTCGAATACTCTCAAAAAATGCTATGGAAAATTGTTGTATGGTATTATTTATCTTCCTGCTGGCTGATCGTATTCACTGCGAAATCCCGATTTTACGTCCCCCGAATCAACGTTTTCCCCGCGTTTTACGATTTTTATCATCAGGTCCCAGTTTTTCAGTGTACTAATAATATTAATTTAACCCGGATGGCAAGTTTATTATTTATGAATTTCCCCCATTTTACGTTTTCCCTTGGCAGTTAAAAAAAGAGAAAAATGTTTTAAAATTAAGCAACGGGTTTCCTTCTGTGCATTTTTAAACATAATCCACTTCGTTGAAAGTTAATCCATGGAAACAGAAATGCTACTGCTCTATCCGTAGCCGACCTTTGTGGACCATTCGGCCGCCAATGAAGATGAACAAGAAGAGGAAACACAACTCTTCTCTTCTTTCAATACTGCATTTCAGAGCTTACTAATACTGAAAGACTATTTTCTTTATCATAAAGACCAGGAAAAAACTTTGCAAAGTATTTCAATCCTGGATGAATTAAATGACTCATTATTACTGACTATTTTCAACCTAAACGCCCGGATTCGTAACTTAATGTGTTAGAATGATCTAAATTGGTATGTACAATAATGTTTTTTTCGTAAAGTAACGCGTTTTTACCTTTTATGAAAGCGTTATCGTAGCAGCCTTTATTATTATTTTTGTTTCCTTTTTTATCTGATTTTTTGCTTTCTATACATTTCTTATACTTTACGTTTTCCCATATTTTATGTGTTTTTTTTTTTTTTTTTTTTTAAATTTGGACTGACGTTTTCTCATATTTTATGTATTTTATATTTGATTCAGGCCACTGAGAAAAGTGGAATCGGGGTTTCTCTAATAGTTCAAATTCATTTCTGTTTTTAGCGAAAAATATAAATTAAATCAGTTGTATGTGACACGCAAGGTTTATTTATTGCAATTGATACAGTTGAACAATATTTTCTGGCAATGTTGACAAACTGAGAACAGCTTTATACTAGAATGATTTCGAAAAGGAAATCAGAAATTTCAAACGTTTGATGATTTTCCAATTTCATTGTTTTATGAACAGAATGGTTATTTAACATTTTATATTGAAAATTCTGTATGAGTTTTCAAAATTTCTTTCTCATATGCATCTTCTTTAAAGCCATACAAAACGGGTCCGAAAATTGTTATTTTCAGGTTACTACTGCATTGCATGTAGAATAATGTTCCGCATTAAGCCGTAAGAACGTAAATCTATTTTTAAAAAAATCATCTATATTTATTGATGAATGTTTCAAAGAGCCCCAACTTTCGGAAACAGTAAACAAACGTTTTTAGGCTCTCCTGCAAATTAGTGAAACTGTGACACGTTAATCTGGAGCATGTCGAATTTAATGACCAATCTCTTTGCTAAAAAAAGCAATTTATCCCCGTCATACCCTTACGGGTTATTTTCTAGTTTACTATATTGGTGTTTGTAAAAAGCGAAAATCACATCTGCCACGACTGCAGTCGCAGGTGGTCGCAGCTAAAATGTTGTTGTTTTTTTACAGGAAGGATTAAACTATTGATATGTTGTAAGTTTTAGCCCACCGGAAGCCGCCAATAAAAGTATATTCCACAATATTTTTCATTATATTTTTTTGAAAATAATGTTTTTTTATTTTAGGTGGTTTTCTATTTTCATGAATTTTTAATTTTTAACTACGATGTAATATGCATCCTATAAGTGTGAAAAACCAATCAGAGATGACTTTTATTAAATTTTAGTCCTCCTTATTGAACGAATGAATTAAAACTGAAGTATAAGCCGTACGTCCGAAAAAAGTAAAAACATAATTGTTCAACAATCTTGCCTTATTTTTGTGAAAAAGGAATTTTTTTTTTTCAAAAAACTCTTATGGAGTAAGTTACTACAACTCAAGGACTAAGTAATTACGGCATGAAATATTTTTTATCTTAAAACTTAAAAATGGCTATTTTTTCCGCCCTTGAACCACTGTGCGGCCCTGCACAGATGCGTCTAGGACGAGTTATGAAAAACGCTTTCAAAGTTTGTATTTATATTTTGTACATTAGCCAGCTTAAAATTTAGTTGCAACACAAATGTATTTGTTTCTGAAAAGTAGTTGTATGAATTTATGGTTACACAGAACCTTTTTTTTTTACGTTTGAGAGGGTGTGTGTGGGGGGGGGGGAGTTGGCACCACAAATTATCACCCCAGGTGTCACTTATGCTAGATACGCCACTGTTTATAGTTATAGCTTGATTTGCAAGAAAACTTGAACTTTCATTGTACTTAAAATGCCTCCTTCCTGATTTACCAGAAACGCTCCAAGAGCTAAAATGGCCGAAACTAAGGCAAAATTGCAAGCAACAGCCGAACAGCTTATTTGCTTGCAATTCTAACAACACTACAGTATCCAGAGACACAGAGACTGCATCTTACCCTCGTTTGGGGCTCAAGCTGAAGACAAAACACCAAACAAAGAAGTTGAGCATATTTTCACAACAGCGAAAAGCCTGCATTCACACAACTTGTACCAATTTAGGAAACATTTCCTCAATATTCCTGTTTTTCACAGGAAACTGATAGAAACCCGTGAAATCCAACGTTAGCAACGTTTCCTAATTTTCTTACATTGTATGGTATTTTACGGGTTCTGAGGCGATTCAAGAATACTACGAATGAATCGTTTTTCCGTTGACACAAGAAAAAGTCATCAATTTTGCTTACTGTTTATCGATTGCTTTCAGGGGCTCACTGGCATATCGGCCCGCAGGCCGGTGTCCTTCCCTTTTCTGCACCCTTGCGTCTTGCAGCCTGTGCGCCTTTTTTTTTTTTTTTTTTGCACCCTTGAACAGGGCCGAATTTAGCTTCATGCCGCCCCTAGGCAGATTTGAAATCTGCCCCCCCCCCCCACCCCAATTACGCGATTAATCCAAGGTCAATTTAAATACTGAAAAGCACCTTTTTTTTTCGCAAGCCCATCGTAATAGAGAAAATTTAAGACTCGCGAAATATTTAAACTTCATATATTATAATCAAATTTTGATTCCGTTAATAGTAAATTCACAAAATATTCAAAACGCGAAATCACCGATAGCTTTATTTTCGTGAAAAAAAAAATATATATATATATATATATGTATGTACTCTTTATACTTCTTATAGTTATGTAGTGCATAATGCATGCACCCCATGTTTTTCCTTTTAAATATTGCAAGTATTTTGATTACTATTAAAATTCGCAATCGCAAACCTTTCAGGCAATCTGTATAACCTCCTCGATCCCCTTGTATCACATGTGATACATAAGTTTCATAATTTTTTGTGAAGCCTGAAACGCAAAAACAAATTTGGGACCGGTTGTATCACATGTGATACAAATTGAAATACCGCATATAATTTTCTCGTTTAGTCAGCAGATGGTAGTACCTTTCCATGATAGGGATTTCAAGTAGAGTCTCAGAATCAAAACAAGATGGCTGCGCGTCCTCGAAGTAAGTATTTTTTTCTTATTTATATACAAATATTAAACTCTTTTTAAGCTATGCATTTTCTTTGCATGTGTACTTTTTACTAGTTAACACCAAAAAAATAAAATTTTATTGAAATATTTAAGCATAATGACTTGTTAAATTTGTTTGTATCACATGTGATACAAGGAGTCCTAATCACTTTATAAACACACTTTTTTAATCGATTTTGTTTTAATTTTTTGAAATATTTTGGAAGAATTTGCAGAGTGATATAATTATTTCTCAAGGTGAAATCTTTAGTTGAGGTGTTTGCTTTTTATTTTCATCTATTTTTCATGATATTTTTTTTAATAAGGTTTTTTTTTTCCAGTGAAATATTTGACACCAGATGCAGTTTTGGAGCTGATGAATCGTGATGATTCTGATGTAAGTTCACTGTCAGACGAAGATGATTATCAAAGTGATCATGGAAGTGAGATGGAAGAAGATGATCCGGATGTATCATCTGACTTTTTTTGCTCAACGCTTTTCACGAAAATAAAAAATAATGTTACTGTACTACTATGATACTACTAATATGTACCTAAAACGTCAATAAAGCTTGATTTTCATGTTGGATTTATTAAATGTATGTATTGTGTGATTAAAGACTAAGATTTAATTAATTATTTTTAATCTTGCTTGATACTTAAAAAAATTCTGATTGTAGTGTCTTGGTCCTGATGTATCACATGTGATACATCCCCCCTAGCTGCTATAAATTAAAAATAATTTTTTTTTATTGCACTTTTCTACATCATAGTGACCATAACAACTATTTAAGTACCTCTTACCAAATATCAAGCTTTTATTTTTCTCTCGGGTCTGAGAAGGATAAGGCATGTGGAATCTCTATGGGGCTTTAAATCTGCACAAGGCTTAGAGAGTTTTTTTTTTTAATTCTTTGTAGTTCGTTTCAAAAGCGTTCAATTTCATTCTAAAACTATTTATTACAATTATATTCTGCCTTTTAGTATTTGTGTGTCTGAAATTTTGTATTCGATTTTAAAGTTTCATAAGACTGACAACGGCATTTAAGGTATCCGACTGTGTTCGAAGACTTTTTTTTTTTTGAAAAATAATTTGAACATTTTTTTAATATTATTTTTTAACTACATATGTTTCAAAACTATGAAAAAAATGTAAAAACAAGCTTTCAAAATATTATTTTTTAAAAAATGGACAAATTTGAAGAAAAATAGCGAAAAAACGTGACTTACGCTAAAAGCTATGGACAAAATTTGGTTCTAATCACACACAAATCCTTATAGTAATACATTTGCATGACATTAGTGTGTGTTTTGCTCTAAAAGTTTTTTTTTTTTTCTTTTCAAAAAAGTTCTGAAGTATAGCCGAACAAAGTTCCTATACTGGTATTTTTTCGTAAACAAACGCCTTTGTTTAAACTAATCCGCATGAAAATGTTACTTAATAATGAAATTCAGCTTAGCTTTTAGAGGAAAACATCAAGCATATTACAAAGAACTGTCCCAGAAAATTCCATATTAATACTCGAATAACTTTTTGAGATATCATTGTTACAGTAGACAGCTTTCTTCAAAAATATCGTTCTTCAGAAAATGCGTTTAAATGCAGCTTCCGGTCTTAAGTTCAGTGTACGACTCTGTAATAATACAGCTATAACTCCAGTTGTAATTCACGTAGAGTAAAAACTAAGACAGTTTTGGAAAGCTAATGAATTAGACTACAAAATGAAATCATAAAAACCATTACGAATACTTCATCGAAAATGTCGATTTAACGCAGTCGGATAACTTAAATTCACATAAACAGAATTTGGTTAATTTTTTCGTTAACAAAGTAACCGAAAAAAAATAACTGAGCAATAAAAAACATCGTAATTTCAAAATCTCTTTCGGTTTTTAATTTCGGTCCCCCCCCCCCAATATTCAAATACGTATATTAAAACAATCAGATTGTGGCGTTTTAAAGCGTCACCTATAATATGTAAACAATACATATTAAAATTAAAAAAAATATTTTAATTCGTTCTATAAATAAATGGTTTTCCAAACGGAGTAGGTTTTAACTAACTTACTGAGCAGAAATAATAATCCCAAATTACTTTCCAATTCTTAAAACATTCAAGTAATGTTTCGTGATGAACACTTCTAAGGGTATAAGAAGAATAAAATGCTCGTTTTAAACGCAGAAGGAGATCATGGTCACTCAGCCCTTCCAGTGCTGCACATAGTCATTTCAAGAGAATTCAGATGTTATGTTTGTTTTACCTGACGCTATCTTCTTGAAGCGCTCCGGAAGGACCTTGTTAAGGGAAAAAAACTCTTGGAAGGTATTGATCGAAGTGTATGTTTTCTATAGGGGATGTACTCGGGCCCTGCCGCAATCTAAAAATGAAACTGATTACCCATTACCGGAAATCTGTCACACAGAATTTTCTGTGGTTTCGACAATTACGTTCAAGTCCACTGACAAGTTAGGATCAGTTATGTAGCAGTTTCGGGTAAAAATAAAAAAAAAGAACTGAGGACAAAATTTGCCGCCCCTAAAAAATTGCCGCCCTAGGCAGCTGCCTACTTTGCCTATTAGGAATTTGAGCTTTGCCCTTGAACCTGCACGTCTTCGTTCTTGTTTACTTTTTTTTTCTTGCATCCTCGAATCTGCGCGACTTAAACCTGTGAACCTGTTTGCCTTTTTTTTTTTTTTTTTTTTTTGCGCCCCTGAATTTATGCGTCTTCATTTTTTTTTCTTTTTTTTTCCCGCGCCTTCTAACCTGTGCACCCTTTGGGAGTCAAGGTTAGCCCCTGTTTGGGGATCCAGTCCATCCCTGTTTGCTTTTTGCGTGATTAAGAGTGGTTTTAAGATACTATGTTGACTTAACATCGGTTTATGCATGTAGCTTAACATAATTTAAAGAATTAGATTCATATTTAAAACTTGGCGAAGAAAAAAAACAGAGTTCATAATCAGTAAGGAAGTGTAAAAAAGATTACATAAACTCGTTAATAGCATTAGAGTTGAGTGATCTTGACGGACTTAACAGATTTCATTGACTTAAAACTGTTTTGCATTAAAGCGTGACAAGATCATATAAATAATCCACGCGATGAATGTATTGATGCGTTGTGAAGTCAGTTACACCTTGTAAGAGCTCGAATGTATCGAAATCGCATTTTCAAGAATATGGACGTGATAATGTTAAAGTATCTAGCGAAGATATGAATTATTGAAATATGACCGGGAAAATTTTAAAAAGTAGAAAGTGTGACACATTGATTGAGTGAATTGGGAAAGGAAGACTTATCTTCTGATAGCATGATTAAACCACTGAAATTTTTTTAAATTATGATCATGAATTTAAAAAAAGTAAATTTTTAAGCTCTGGTTCGACTTTCAAGCTGGATTTTAACTTGTTAAATGTACCGGAAAGAAAGGTTCAATAAGAGTGAAAAATTGTCTTTACTTAAATCGACAGATATATTTTTTTTTCTTATTTTAAGAGGACGTAATTGCAGAAGTGCTCCCCCCCCTCTAAGAGCAAAGGCGCAGCCCCCCAATACCACGAGGAACCCCCTCATAAATCGGAAGCCCCCCAAAAAGAGGAAAATATCCCTTAAAACACCCCTTCTAAAAATTTTAGTGGCGCAGTCTGCGCCATGACCCCTCTAGGTGGACACCCTGGTAATTGTGTACCCCCTCCCACACACATAAATGTATATACAGGCATATGGTGGAAATTCCGTATGTATAGGAGAGTCACAAACCAGAAAAACCAAGATCAGGAATTCTGAAACCGTGAAAAAAATGTAGTCGGTTCTCTGGAAACTTGGATCTGTCCATGTAAAAAAAATATTTTAACATTCAAAAATTGACAGTATAATTTTTTACGGTACTTTTTATCACAATGACATAATTTTAAGATCGTAGAGTTCATAATTTTATCTTTAAAGGTTGGCAACACTGGAGTTTTCACTTGGGATGTAGTGCATTAAAAATTAAATAAATAAACCGAACAGGTTTTTTGTGATTGTTTTTCATAAGTGTGATTTTTCTGTATCATATATAACTAGTTTTCACAGTCATTGCAATAATTGTTTGTCTTTAGTTTCACATACTGTTGCGAAAATGATAATATAAAAAAGTTACAATTACCTTACGAAACACATTTTTAATGCCTAGTAAAGTTTTTTTTCCCGCAGAAAAGAAAGAAAGAGCGCAGAGAAAAAGAGAGAGAGAGAGGAGGGGGGAGGGGCACACCGTTTTGTGAAATTTTCTCGTAAATTTTACCGGTTCAAATGGCAAAAAAAAAAAAGGGAAAATAAATGCTGTACTAAGCATTTTAATACTTAGTGTTCTTTTAATCATCATCTTTATCTTTTCTAATAATAAAGCTGAAAGTCTCTCTGTCTGTCAGGATCTCTGTGACGCGCATAGCGCCTAGACCATTCGGCCGATTTTCATGAAATTTGGCACAAAGTTAGTTTGTAGCATGCGGGTGTGCACATCGAAGCGATTTTTCAAAAATTCGATGTGGTTCTTTTTCTATTCCAATTTTAAGAACAAAAATATCATAAGATGGACAAGTAAATTACGAAATTATCATAACGTGGAACCGTAACATGGGTACAAGCCAATTGGCGAGATACGAAATTATTATAACGTGAAACCGTAACATGGGCACAAGCCAATTGGCGAGATACGAAATTATTATAACGTGGAACCGTAACATGGGCACAAGCCAATTGGCGAGAAAATTCACTATACATTATTTGTAAATATACAGGCGAACCAAAAACCTTTTAATTTTTCTATTACGGGCAAAGCCGTGCGGGTACCACTAGTTTTAAATACAATATACCAGATAGCCCTGTTATCATATCCAGAGACTGCAGTTTCGTTCTTATTAGAACTCATCTGTGTGGATTAGTGAATAACCGAGCTGGAGGCAGATGTCATCACACTGAAGCTGGGTTTCTAATAGAACGAAACTGCAGTCTCTGTATGTTATAACTGAACTGTCTGGTATATTGCATGTAGTTCTGCCTTAGTCCTGGCTTAGGGGTGGTAACTTACCACAACATAAAAAGTTTAGAAGAGGATTCTCTTTTTTTTTCTTTTATGAAGGTTTTTTTCTTTTTTAAAGCATTTCTTTATTTGGTTACTATTCTACCAAACTATTAGAAACATTAGCGTTTCGGAAATCGTGGTTGGTGAAAGTTGCATAGGACAACTTGTTTTACTTTTAAATTGCTTTTGTGGGGTTTTTAATCCCTTTTTATTATCTCAATTTTCATTCAATCCAAAAATGGAAAACCAAATAAAAATAGTTAAGATAAATTAAACTAAAATAAACAATCAACTACCACTTAAATTCATTATTAACAAACAAGAGATCTCTAATACAGATGAATTTTCGTTTTCAATCTATTTTTTACATGTCTATTTTTGAGAGGGAATTTTCATCCATAACACAATACACGAAACAAATTAAACAATGAAGGGCGGCTTTATGAAAGGATAAAAAAAAAAAGAAAGTCGTGTTGTGAGCAATGATCCGGAACGGAGACTTGGAATCTGTTATTACATTTTTGCTTCGGTTTTCACTTTCTGACATTAGGAAAAAATAAATCAACAATTTTACTTCTCGTTGAAACCGCTCCGTGTCTTCCGTCAGAAAAAGAGTTAATTGAACATTTCCGCTAAGATTTTTTCAAGTAGGCTCGGAACTGATGTCTTCCGCCTTTTCACTTTTTGTCTTATGTTCCATATTTAACAATATCGAGTAAATAAACGGGTAAAAGTCACCACCATGAAGCATGTGACATGTTCAATTATGATGTAATGGGCTTTTGTTTTAAGATCATAATTGGTGGAACTCTTTCCATAATTTAAGGACAAAGTTACCTATTGAGTTAGTCATGATGAGTACAAATGCTTTTACTTCATAAAATACGATTGACTATGATTAAAAAAAAAAAAAAAAAAAAAGACAAGTTTTAGTTTTTACTTTGTACAAAATTTTGGTTCATCTAAAAATTCAACTACTTGTAACAACCAACACCTTCGCTGTTTACCTGTAGTCACTATCGCTATTGTCAAGCATTATCTAGCTGCTACTAGTGAAAACCTTTTTTCTTTTTAACCCACGATCCACATCTAAATAATGCAGTTTGAATGAGTAAATAGACATAATCAAAGTACAAGTTGCCGCCCACGTTGTTTAGTGGTCAGAGGACTGCGATGGGGTGGTCCCGGGTTCGAATCCCGGTTAGGCAGGAATGTACTTTTTCTCTCCTGTCCTTATTCTTCCTTTGTGTGAATGTGTTGTTATGCTGTGAATACCCTATAAACGGCTCCATATTGCATGTGTGGACTGTGGAAGTTGGACTTGATACTAATATAAGGTGCAGTTAGAAAAGTGAAGCAGCGCATCTCAATTGCCGACCTAGCTGGTATAAGACAACAACAACAACAAAGCACAAGTTGCCAAATATTACTCGTACGCGCTTTGGAGTCAACACAAAACCACTCTATCCATGTGAAACTATGAGCTTTGGAAGATAATTATAATTAATGCGAGAGCCAAAAAGAAATTGAAAGCTTTTTCGAGTTTCTTACACTTCGAAGTTCATAACTTTATGCACTGATAAGAGGATTTGATCTCGAGGAGAGACGTAGATGAGGAGGCTGCTCTTTATTTACCCTATAACACAAGTCTGCAATATGTTTGCAGTCTGTACTCTGATTACCTCAATTTTCTTTGTAATTAATTCACGCTCAAAATTTTTTACTGTTTGACCTAAGTTTGGTTTCTTTCTCTTGTTAGTCATAAAAGTTTACTTGGTTGTTGAAAGAATAAACTTTATACATCGATGGAACTAACATTCACTTCCACGACACGGGTATCAGTCACGTGACTGGGGCATTCCCTTTCTTTTGGTCAAGAGTACAATATATTTAACAGAGTTCATCGGCTCTGATAGCTATTCCAACAAAGCTCGCCAAATATGGAAATCCTTCTCCTCCTCTCACATGATAAATACAGGATTCAACTATCCTTACTCAATACATTGAAATGCTCTCTTTGCTCATTATCATATCACTATGGTGTTAGTCTTTGATACCCATCGAACACTTTACTGTGATGCCAGAAACAGCATTTTTTTTTTCTGGGATGTGGCAAATTGGAACGTGACAACCCTGATATATGAGGGCGTATGCATACGAGAGGGGATTGGCAACAATGGTCATGAGTTCTGGTGGTTACCCTATCCCCTCTCTGGTTGTGCTCCTAATTTTCCACACTTTTTCAGATTTATCTAATGATTTCGTAACCAGCTGCTGAAAATCCAAGCTTATGTGTTTTATACTTCAAAGAACACATTGATTCTAAAGTTTTCTTTGGAGGCAGTGTGAAGCTCTACTGTCGCGTCATTCTGTTTTAGAAAAATAACGAAAAGTGGGCTCGCGAGAGAGAGTAAAATACCGTTCTAACTAAATGTGTCTGTGGAAAAGCAAGGGGAGATCCATCCTCACTTTGGAGGGGGTCATTATTAAAACATGACCCCACAAACCGAAAGGGTAAGGGCCACAACGTAATATTCGGGTGCAAATGGTGAATCAGGGGTTCTCCCAGTTATTTCTCAAATTTGAAGTCCAAAGAGAAACTAGTATGTTGTGGCCATCACGAAACTTTCTTCTATATCTTTCTTGTGAATTCTGATCAATCCCTATGCTTGAAAAGAATGCAATATTCCCAGCAAAAAAAAAAAAAAAAACTTGACGACCGTCCGAATTCCTGAATTCCCGCAAAAGCAAAGCAAAGAACGACTTGAAAGTTATTTTAAAAGCCTTGCTTGAATTAATTAGATGTTTTATTTGTTAACAAACATAAAATGGCAACAGTTATTAATTTTAAATCATTGCGATAACATTTCCGATTATCTCCCGAAAATTAAAATCACGTGAAATAAGCAGACGAGAATATTGTAATTTATCTTTCTTATTGTTGCATTTATAAAGCTATTTTTATTAACACAAAAAAAAAAAAAAAAAAATCAGACCCCCATGGAGCGATTGGCGCCAAAATTGAAACAACGCCTATTTACAAATAGATTCACATTTATTCCAAATTTCATCCAGAACGTAGCATTACTTCTTGAGAAATGGCACTCACAATGAAAAAAAAAGAACATTCGATTGCGCCACCCCCTTTTCAGTTTTTGACACCAAAATAAAATCAGCTCTTATACCCACTAAGGTCTACTTGCCGATAAATTTTTCTTTCATTCCGTTCATTATTTCTTGAGATACAGCAGTCACAATTGACGACAAAAAACGTTCTATAGCTCAACCCCCGTTTGAGTTATTGCCACCAAAATTGAATCAGCACCTGTTCCTGTTAATGGCAACATATGGTCCAAATTTTGTTTGATTCCGCCAGTTACTTCCTGAGGAATAGCAAGCACGCGTAACTCAAAAAACGTCCCATTGCTCCACCCCCCTTGGAGGAATTCGCGCCAAAAACCAATGGGCACAAGTTCACATAGGGGCACATATGTGTACCAAATTTCGTTCGATTTCGTGCGGTAGTTTTTGCTGTAGAGCGGCCACAAAAAACTGGTCACACACAGACGTGACACACACACATACATACACACACACATACACACACACAGACAGACAGACATTTTCCAAAAATAGTCGAAATGGACTCAGCACACCTCAAAACGTTCGAATCCGTCAAAATTCGAAATTCGAAAATTTGCACGAATCCAATACTTTCTTCTATATATTAGATATAGAAGAAAGTAAAAATTGCCGTCGTATGGTATTTTTTGGTCACATTAAGGGGGATAGGGTTTATGACCCGCTGATCACCACCTGAAACAGTTCTGCATTCTAAGAACGTTTCTACTATCTTATCTCTGGTCGGAATGGTTACCAGTGCAATAAAATACATACAATAAAAAAATAATGTACTTACTTCTTTTTGATATGCACAGGATAATAGTGGTAGTATACGCAACACGATGCTTCTGCATAAGCCACGCCTACCACTAGGGCAAGCAAGCACAACTTCAGGTCCACCTTCATCCTGAAACATACAAATAACAGTTACTTTAACCACTCAAGAAAACATTGGAAGCACACGAATTAGAAATATTGTTGACGATAAAGTAACAATAAATCTTAGTGCCTTTGTGTTCTGAGTCATTGATATTAGATATGATTAATTGCTTTCTAACTGCCTGCCACACGCAAATGCTTTTCAGCCATCCTCCCTTATTGATTTGTACTACCCGTTACTCTAAGACTCTAAAGTTGTCGGAGTTGAAGCAAACTGTTCTTAAAAGATGCTCTGGTTTTGCTTTAAAGTCAACTAGGAAGACAGTCAGTGATATCATCGTCGTAGATTAGTTTTCGAGTTTGTCATAACAAAAAGATTGTAACTTCAAAATGCGAAAGATTTCCATGAACTGTCTTAAGAGTAAAGATATTATTTTCCAATATTGCGCTAAAACAATTCTATTAAATAAATTCTTAAACCAAGTGTGTATCTGATCTTATTATGCAGTAACTGTAATAAAAGGAGGAATAAAAGAAAGTTGAACCAATAAATGTGACCGAAGGAAGATGTTTATGTAGCACATATCCTAGATACATATGTAACCGCCTCCTCCCCCTAATATTGTGTGCCGTTTTTGGTGAAATTTGATGAATTAAAAATAATTTAAGATAGAATGGGAAAATTTTTCACAATTTAAGTAGCTATATTTTTAGAAACTCCTAAATCCATTTAAATTGTCACCTCCCCCCCAGATGGGTGTTCCCCAAGACGACCCCCCTTCCCCCTCCCTCTATAGTAACGCTTCTGAATACAGACATCTTTAACTTTGAGACGGAAGCTTACCAGTTGGGTTCAAAAAATTCAGAAAAGAGTAAATTTATCTTGAGGACCAAGACCGTACCAGAGGGGGGTAAGGGCGGGTTCAGGCTTCTTCAGAAATTGTACGTAGTAACGGTAATTCTTTTATCGACAACGTTGATATACTTGTTCGGACATAGTAGAAATACGGGACCCTCCCTGAAACAAATTTCTTGTAATATCGTTGCTGATGATCATCATTACAAACATAAACTTTGTGCAGTCAACTCTCGATAACTCGAATACAAATTTATCTCGAAGTTTTCAAAAGGCCCCAAATTTAAGTCTGTGCGGAACTGCTCAAAACTCGAACTACCAATGACTAGAAAGGTTATAGCCGACTTCGAGGTGCTTCGATATGCCACAATGTCTAACAAACAAGCAGCCAAGTCTCTACCGGAACCATGGGCATACATGCTTTTGTGACATGCATCTAATGAAATTTCAACCAAGAAATTTTTTTTATGTAATAGATTACAGCAAAATCTCTAGCACTCCTTAACATAACAAACAGAACTTGCCAAAAGTGTCACCCATTTATATACCTTTCTACTCAATGCTGTAGTTGGAAAAAAAAAATGTTTGGGGGAGCTCACCAAAAAAAAAGGTGGTTTGAAACCAATTTACATTACATCTGCATTATCCTCATATACAGGGTGCCCCAAAACGACCGCATAAACTCTGCGCAGCTAGATTCCTCGTTGGGAGTACATCTAAACTGCCCAAAGAAGCGTTCCTGTACCATCCATAGTTTACAGAGAAAAAGACGAAAAACAAAGTATGACGTCACTGCCGGTGCAAGTAAAAAGCACTTTATTGGACACATCAACAACAGTATTTTCATATCTTTCCAGACGATAATGTTTAAAACGTCAGTACACGTATTCGTTGTTATACGCATTGTACGTATACTCCTTTTGATGTGTTCAATAAAATGACGTCATACTTTGTTTTTCGTATTATTTCTCGTACACTATGGATTATGTACAGAAACGCTTCTTTGGGCAATTTTTATCTTCTTCCAACGAGGAATCTAGCTGTGCAGAGTTTATGCGGTCGTTTTGGGACATCTTGTATATAATACCCAATTTACTGATAGAGTAACGCTCTGACGTCATCAACAATGAAACTCGCTCCTTAGCATGATAATTTGAAAATATTTTTTGGTAATGTTTGACATGCAGGGAAATGTTTTATTTTGACAAGGCTGAACTGCATCAGGTAACTTAACTGTTTTACTAGTAAGACTCATTTTAGGAGAATGAAGAAATGAAAAAAGGGTCAACAATAAACGCTATCTACTGGAGTTGAGGTTTAATCTACTGGAGTTACGGTTAAAATTTCAACTATCATAATGTCACCAAACAGGCCATTTCCTCGTTCAAATGTAGAAGCAATTTTCACCCTTCACACCTTGACGGGCGATTTTCTAGTTTTCACAGTCAAAACGAAATATTTCTGGGGTTGGTGCGTCGCCCCTTCTTGAGCTAAAGCACTATATTCTGCCCAAAATTTCCTTACCTATGGTGAGATTTTATAAGAGCTTGTCCTCAGCTACAAAATCATGAACATAGAGTTGAAATAAGTTTTTAACAAACACAGAGCAAGTATGCAACTGTAGTTGGGGTAAGCCTAACCTGGCAGCAATGTGAATACTTCGCAAATCCTAATCACAGCATTGCGATGCTGCCAGGTTAGGTTTGCCCCAACCATAGAGAGCGACCTTCTTCATGCATAAGTAGGGCCTTTTTTGTGTAGGAGCTTACAGGAACTTTTCACTTTTCACTCCAGAGTGCCCGTACCTACCACTATTTGTGGCTTAACCAGTTGAAAGGACCCCGAAGACAGCTCTGTTTTTTTTTTTTTTTTATCCAGACCAGAAACCGAGCATTCCCTGGTCCAGCACCCCCAAAGGTATCGTTTCACTTGGAGGACTTTGTGACCACGAGCATATTTAACGTCCCCCAGTCACCATTAATGAAGCCGGTGGATCTTCGACCAGTGGGGATCGAACCCGGAACCCTCCGGTGCTTACAAGAACTGTGCTCCTGCATTTGTTTTTACAATTTTATGCGAATTTCAGCATTTTAAACGAAATTCAAGTTGTTGACATACGAAAACAAGCCCTGAGGACTATAGGGCTCCCTTATTTTTTTTGTTAGAAATGAAGCACGGTTCAGAAGGCAGAAACTGGCTGAGAAAAAACTGGTGATCAAATAAGAGGGGAGGGATGATTCTGTATTTGGCATCTTTCGTGCCACATCGTGGTGAAGTTCAAATACATTTAACTAAGTCTGCGCGCTTTAGATCGCTGCGCTCACCAAGAGATAGTGGTAAAAACTACTTTTATGTGTACAACCGAAATATAACCTAAGCGCGCTTTCTAGTTAAATAATAGCTCGATAGTTTTTACTTCAGAAAAATTGGTAGTCTTTTCTTGAAAAACTATTCTGTCTGTTTATGACTAAATGAAATGGTAGTCTCATTTAATTAGGGTTTATCTTCGTAACTTGTGTTTCTGTAACTTTCTCTAAGATAACATTCAAAGTCAAAGTAAAACTGAAAGTCAATTTAGCAAATCAATTCATGTTTCTCTTTACCTTCATATGAGGCAGTGAAAAGCAAACAGAATGTACGTGGACAATTTAAAGTTTCTTATAAAACGCGTTTAAAGTCCTAGGTGGGCTTTCATTGGATGTTTTTTCTAAATCATGCTGTATAGCAGCATCTACTAGAGCATCTAGTAGTACCATCTCTTGACCCAAAGTAGAGGAGAGGTTCTCCTACAATTTGTACTGGTTATCTCCAAATTTTTAATTTTGGCACTTACATCCCTTTGTTTCTCACTGCCTCATATGATATAGTCAACGTAAAGCTACTAAACACGGGATCAAAATCTTACTTGGAAGCTAGTTATTTTGCTGATAATTTTCCTTTTAAACTTTTATGATATTTATTTGCCCCAGTGTTTCAGTGCCGGATCATGGGGAGAGTATGCCAAGGTACTTGGTCGGCAACTTCTTAAGGGTGGCAAGTTCATTCTATTTTTTATCGTTGGAACTCGATATAAAAACGTGAAGGAAGATGACTAAGGGAGCCAGCTTCAAATTCTTGCCCAGGCTTGAAAGAATCGTTGTTCTGACACTGTCCTGTTTCCAGGGGTGCGGGTGCCCACCTAGGGGGGTTCATGGCGCAGACTGCGCGGTCGAAATTTTTAGGGGAGGGGTGTTTTAAGGAGTATTTTTTCCTTTCTGTGGGGGCCTCTTCCTTTTGGACGTCCTTCGCGGTATTTATTTAGGGATGGGGGTGCGCCCTTGCTCTTAAGGGGGTTGGGCACCCCTGCTGTTTCAATCCGGAATGGGCATCATCGATTTACATTTTTGTATTTACTTACGAGACAAGGTTTATTTCCTTATTGTATCACTCACTCCCCCCCCCCTTACATTTAACTCGGAGATCTAGCTGGAGGAAGACTAGGGAAAGGATATTCTGCGCAAGAGGAGAGAGCGAAGGGTTTGAAGGGCAAAGGTAACATGGTTCAACCTAAATACTTCAGTTGCAACTTAACGAACACATCTTGTGCACTGTTTACATTTGGCCCCGCACTCCAAGCACGAAATGTCCCTAAGACTGTTGGGGTCCTACTGTTTGAAATAGCTTCTAAACCACCAGGACATGGTTGGTATAAGTGCTTTGCAGATAAAGTCCATTCCTAATAATTTCGAGTCTGGGCCCATGTCCTGGGAACTTTGTACTTCACTGGTTACTTCACAGGGTGGCCTTTGTGCAAGTACCATAAACTATACATGTTGAGTACACACTGCGTCACACTGAGTACACATTCTTCTGTGATGATACATCACCCCATTGCTTCGATTAATCCATTTGATTGAATTTGCAATAGTATCCATATCCATCCGGTGGTTTTTGTTTTATTATTATTACTTTTTTCAAACATGCAGAGGACAACGTCTTTGGCTCTGGAAAGGAAAAGATAAGCACTTGCACTTACCTTTTTGGATTTGAGTTGGAAGGCAACTATTAAGCGGGGACGGCGGGAAAGCGCATTATATAGCTAATGGGTGAGTCCGCCGTCGGTCTTCCGTTTTCCGTCTGCAATTAGCAGCCAGGGAATTAGCATTCTCGTTTGCGGGGCTGGGCCGATGTCGTGGACCACGCTCCGCTGATCCCGCGCTGCCTGGCAGATGGGATTAGCGCGGATGACAACCAGATCCGATCAGCGAAGAAAAGATTAGCTCCTCGAAGCGTGGGAAGGGAGAAACCGATCCGACGGATTTGGTCAGGGAAGGAGCTTTGGAATTGACACGAGCTCGGCTAAGCGGCCTACTGAAATACTACTACAAATTTGAAATTTGCTAATGAATGCATTAAATTTTCTGATCAAATTTTTTCAAGCACAGTCATGGGAGAGGCGGGGGAGGGGAGGCTAGAGTGAGAGAAAAATAGAGAGAGAAGAGAGTTTAAAAAAATTAATTAATCGACTATTGCTTCATTTTCTAAATTCAACGATGACTTCGGCTCTAGTAGCTTTGCAACTGATTTTGAAAGTATATTTGTTCATTTAAAGGGAACATCTTTGGGGTTTTTGGTTAATATCGCAAAACCACTATGAAGGTAGTTCAAGGTAATGCAGCTTTGTAAACACTTCCCTCTTCCACAAACCTTCACAAAAAAAAAAAAAAAAATCTTTTGCAAAAGCGTGTTATAACACACGACCTTCTCTCCTACCCCTTTTTAATTTAGACGCATTTATACAAAAGCAAAAAAAAAAAAAAAAAAGACATAAACAAATGCATAATTACATTGATTCAGAATTCGAGTTGGAGGGGGGGTGAAATGCCCCCTGGTTGCCCAAATGATGAACCTCTTTAACCCGGTTCACGTTGATCCAGGTTAAATTTGTAGATTAAATTTTACAAGTAAATAAATAAATAAATAAATAAAATGTATTTACAGAAATAATAATTTCAAAACATGATAGCGGAAACATAACAATAGTACGCCAAACGTCCGCTTTTTAATTTTGATTAAATGTACAGCTTCTGCATAGATTGTGCAGTAAAATATATTAATCTAAGCATCATGATGGCGTACATCAGTGGTGCCCAATCTACGGCCCGCAGGTCACATGCGGCCCACGTAGCTGACCCGTGTGGCCCTCTGTTTTGTTCAAATCTACATCTGTCCCACTGAGGCTACGATGAGTCCCAAATATTAGGAAATTGGTTTCTGGAAAACAGATGCAATTAATAAAGTTTAAATAAAAATGAAGCAATAGTTTTTTTGGAACCCCTGATCCATTGAGTTCCATTCGGTTAGTGCATTGATTCTTGCATTTATTTTCTTTATATCCCTTCAGTTGCTTTCTTACTCTACACTTTCAGTAGTTTCTCGAGTAGTTTAATTTTCCAACCATTTAAGTTTTGTTTGTGGCTTGTAGTTTGCATTTTGAATACTTTGGGTTGTTACTTTTGCTTATTTTGGAAGTAGAAATTGTTTTGCTTGATGCTTTGTTGTAATTTCCATTTTGGTTGTTTGAAAGTTCCTCAATGGCTCATCAACTTGTTTCTTTTACACCCATTGGTTTATCTTCTTTTACTTCTGTTAGTAAATCTCATTTTCTAATTATTTACGTTTTCTCCGATACAAACTTAGGGCTTTCGTTGAATACCTTTACATATGGACGCTCACATATTTTTGCACTGAAAAGACATTCATTGTCAACTTCGAAACCCGTTTAAGTAGTGTCGTGTAAATTTCGGACTTTTTCAAAGTTGTTTATATTTTTAGATTTTGAGTCGGTCACTAGTTAAGAAGTAAATCATTAACGGTTGTGGGGAAACAAGAGACTCAAACAATAACTTTCTTCGAGACACAGAGTTTAGCTTCATTTGGTTTCTCTGCCAATATCCTGCAATTAACTATTCTAATGATCTAGCTCTGCGTAGGAACTTTTATAATATAGTTATGACCAGGGTCCGACTAAGACTTTTGAGGATGCTGGGCACGAACTTAATTTGGTGTCCCAACTAGTGCCTATCTCACTCTAGGCCTCCCCTGACTATGGTGAGGTTCTGACAGTTTCAGCTATGACCTTGAAAATGTTTACTTTTCGCAGAGTTCAGTGTAAAGAAGACGTTTTATTGGTGCGAATTTGAGTTGGAATACTTTTACAAAACGACTACGAAAGTAACCCAATTCAACTCAGCTCCAATCACCCTTCCTTACCACCCCCAAAAGAGGCAAACATCGTCAAAGTCACAACTCAACTAATCAGAGCTATACTATACATTAATAAAATATCTTGATACTCAAGTGTTAACTGCAGCCATAATAATGTGAGATGTTGTCAAACTTTTGTCTGGTTACAAAAGGACATAGATACCAAAGATATCTGTTGTATAGAATTTAAGATGCGGTAAAAAACAGGATGTCCGAGAAAGATCCGTACAACTTCAAAAATTCATTGAAAAAGAAACAATAGGGTTACAGCGAAACTAATTAGTACATTAGATAGAATAATTCTAAAAGTTTTTTCTGCAGTATGTTTCTGACCATAGGTGGCGCTACATGTCACGCAAAGGAATATTAAAGCATTTTAGTTATTTCAATGGCGGATCGCGTGAAGAAAGCTCAATGTGTTGCGTGGTTTATCGAAACAATATCGCTGAATAATTCATTTCTACAGCGTTGGATTGGCAGGGATGTTCCCATTGCATGGCCACCCCGGTCTCCTGACCTAACACCACTGGATTTTTTCTCTTGGGGCTATGTTAAAGGTACTGTATGCAGAACGCAAGTTAACAGTCTCGAAGAATTAAAGCAAAACATCCAAACAGCTGTAGCTGCTGTTCATGTTAGCATGCTGAAACGGTCGTAGATGGAATTGGATTATCGTCTTGATATTGTTCGTGCTACGAAAGGGTCTCGTGTAGAAATTTCCTAAGGTAATAAGTTATAGGAAAAAAAAAACTTTTTGAGTTATTCTATCTAATGTACTAATTAGTTTCGCTGTAACCCTATTGTTTCTTTTTCAATAAATTTTTGAAGTTGTACGGATCTTTCTCGGACTCCCTGCATATTAAACCTGGAGTGGCTTTGAGATTTGTGAAAGTTATAATTGTAAGTCAATTTTTCGACAAGGCTTAATATTTGCTTTTTCTATGATGCAATTTGAAATAGCTCCATTTGAAAAAAAAAATAGCTAGAGATTTGGTGCCCCCCAAATGAAGGTGCCCTCGGCCCGTGCCCCATGTGCCCATGCCTTAATCTGGCGCTGGTTGTAATACAGTCTTTTTTTAGTTTCAATCAATCGTCATACATTTAAAAGTTTCATCATTTTACCGTCCACCAACTTTTACATTTTTTAGTTTCGTAGAATCGACATAGGTTGATAATTTGGGGCAATGGGAATTTTGCTTATTTCTACTTGATTATTATCGACACTTATCGACAGAATCTATAATAAAACCAAGATACTTTTAAAGTGGACGAAAAATAACTGATTCTGCTTGATACAGAAAATCAATATATCTAATTTTACTTTGAAGAGAGATTATAGTTTTCCGAAGTCAAAGTGCACCTGGTTCTCGAAAATCGTTAGTGAGAGCTCATTTCGTAATGAGTGGCAAGGTTGCTAGATGTAGAACTGAAAATAGCTAACATCTGACGATTTACATTTTACTAAAAAAGTTATTTTCGATCCCTGTGGTTTCTATTTATGAACACTCCGTTTTCGGAGTGAACACGATTAAAGTTCACACACGATTTTTCCATTTCAACAAACTTAGAAGAGTAATGACTCTTTTCAAATTGTCTCGAATCTTGCTCATATTTCACGCGGTCCATGCTATGGAAAAGTTTGAAGTAGTGCAAAAAAAAAAAAAAAATAATAATAATAATAATAATAATAATTTGAATTCTGAAATTTTGAGTTCAAATTATGTGTTTCGCAATCACGAGTTGCGACAGGACCCTACTCATTTGGGTTATTGTTTCTAGAAAAGGCTCCTAAGTCTGCCCCTCCTTCTGGGAGGTTACGTGTGTATAGTTGTGTGTGTGCGTAGGCTTGTGTGTATGCATAGACCTGTGTGTATACACGTAGGCGGGGGTGTATGTGTGTAAAGGCGTGTGTGTGTGTGAGTGTTGAGCGTGCATATGTGTAGGACATGGACGCCACCGCACGAGGAGAAGCGGATTCTGGGGGACAGTGCACAGGGCCAGAGGAGTTGCGCCTGCAGAGACCGGTGCGGTGGTGCTGCAGAGGCCCCTGGCCCAAGCTAAAAAAGGAACCGGAACTCAAAGATGATCAAGTGAGAACAATAAGCAATCGTGATTGCTCAAAAAAAAAAACTTTGAATAGTAGGAGTATTTAAGTTTAAAACAACCCTTCAAAATACTGATTGATTATGTTTAGATTTACAATCATTAGGGTGACTTAGAGTCGCAGTTTTTCTATTTTAAACTGCCCCACTCATGTTATACTTTTTGGTAAAAACGGAAGAACACTCCGAACTAGTGCATAGTTATTCAAACGTAAGAAATAATAATTATCAAATCCATTCAAAAGGAACTATTAGCGAGGTTTGCGGCAATATTGCCATGTTGTGTAACTTTGAGCCATGTCAGAAATGGTATGCAAAATAAATTATTTTATTAAATGTAGTGCAACTTTTATGCGGATATACAAAATTTCTAAATGCTTATAAACTTCCCCTTTGTTCTTCATCATCAACGCCACAAGATTTTTCTCATTTATAACATTGCATAGAATCTTACAATATAAGATGACTAATTTCAACAGCATAAAAAATAACTTTTAAACATTAACTTCTAAATGAGTTTTAAAAAATTTTAATGGCAGATTTTAACGAGTTATAACAAACTAGTGGTTCCCACACGGCTTTGCCCGAAGTAGAAAATTAAAAGGTCATTTGGCTCGCTTGTATATTTACAAACAATGGATGATGAATTTCTCGCCAGCTGTATTCATTTGCTTGCCCATGTTGCGGTTCCACGTTATGATAATTCCGTAATTTATTCGTAAAAGTTGTGATAATTTGCTCGGTAAAACTTTCTTAAAATTGGAATATAAAAAGAACAAAATCGAATTTTCGAAAATCGCTTCGAGGTGCACACCCCCATGCTACAAACTAACTTTGTACCAAATTTCATGAAAATCGGCAGAACGGTCTAAGCGTTATGCGCGTCACAGAGATCCAAACATCCAGAGAGATCCAGACAGACTTTCAGCCAGTCAGTTTATTAGTCAAGATAAAGAAGACAAGAAAGAAAAAAAAGCGGCTGAAATAGAGTCCATTAATCTGACACAGGGTTCCCCAACCTTTTTGCACGCAAGGGAACATTCTAGGATACCTTTTCTACCGTGGGAACCACTTATTTTTAACCGACTTCAAAAAGGAGGCGGTTATCAATTCATACCGTATGCATGTTTTTTTTTTGTTTGTCCACTCACAGCGTCTCACCTAATGGACCGATTTTGATGATTCTACTTTTAATGGATAGGGGATAGCTCAACTTAGGTCCCATTACTTTGTTTGACCATATTTGTTCGTTAGAAAAAAAGTTATGGTCAAAACACAGTAAATTTCATGCAAATTCCCTATTAAATGATTAAACATAAAACTCATTGTTTCAACAGTTTGGTGCCCTACAACAATAATATTAATAGTAATTGTGGTGATAATTTTGAATGAAGGCTTCTCTGAAGCAAGCATCAAGTTTCTTCAGTGTCATTGCTCTATAGTGGGGGTAAACCTAACGTGGAAGCGAGGTTTATGCAGTAATTAGGTTCTACTTAGCCTTCACAATGCTACTAGGTTAGGTTTGCTTCAACTATAGTAGTATTTTTATCGTTATCATGTATGCCAATAACAGATGATTTGGGCTGAGTAAGGAGATACAGGATTGCACAAAAAGCAACTATGCTGTGAAATGTAAATTAGTTAGGGAAAACGTAATATTTAAATAGTTATAATTCAATTAACACACAAATGGATTTCAGAGAGGAACAAAGATAAATTTTTATTGTCAATCGCTTCAAGTTTAAGGCATGTTTTTATTTTCTTAGTATGGAACATTTTTATGAAAAAAATAAGGTAAAGTTTCGTTATAGTAACTTCTTAATATTTCTGAAATACATTTACACTAAAAAGAATAAAATAAAAAAATTTTGAAAAAAAAAAAAAAAAAAAAGAACCGACTTCAAAATTGCTCTAAAAAGTGAAAAATAATTTTATTCTTTAAACACCATTGATAATACTTTTAAACATAATTTTTGAAGTTGGCGCAAAAACGATCGATAAAATCATTCACAGCCATAACTCAACTACAAGTATAAATTTAACCAGGCCCAGTTTCTTCACCACCACATGCATTACGCATTGATGACAGCATATTTGAGTAATGATATAAATGTTTCGTTCCTAACTTTGGATGATTTTTTGATAACAATATGAACGAAGCATGGTTACAATGGATTTTATTGTTTTTGCGCCAACTTCAAAAATTATGTTTAAAAGTATTATCGATGGTGTTTAAAGAATAAAATTATTTTTCACTTTTTAGAGCAATTTTGAAGTCGGTTCTATTTTTTTTTCAAAATTTTTTTTCTATAATGAATGGGGTTGTTTTCTTCAGTCAAAAGTAGTACTTTTAATCACTGAAATTGATAGAATAAGCAAAGAAAATAACATGGACCCAGAAAATTCTTTCATTTTCCCAGCAGTAGTTTTTTAATTAATTTTTTTAAATGTCCGATTTTTCAAGCAAGGCGTGATCTTGATGACGTCACAAATGATGCTCTTTGGCGCATTTTGTACCGCGTTTTCACGTTATGATAATCAAGCAGCGAATTAAAATTACGCTCTACGCTTGCTATCAACCCTATCGTTACCAATACACGTGAATAAAGATGCGAATTAATTATATTGCTCTGTGAATGGCAACACAGAATGGCATTTCATCATTTGTGATGTCATCGGCAAGAGATGTAAATAATGAAAGCGCACCGATTTAAGTAATTTTTTAAAAATTATAAACTTAAACAAATTATTTAAAAAATGGTTAGATCCTATATAAGATGTTCTTTCAGAAAAAAATAATTTTAAAATTTTGAAAACTACCCCATTAGCAGTTGGACAATATAATTTAACACGTAAAACGTATTGTAAATATTTTTGTGCAAAATAACTAATTACTTAACAATGCGTACAAGATCTACAAAGTTATTAAAACTCTTTATGAACCTCAAATACGCTTTTCATCATTGCATTTCATTGGGTATTGATTCGTAATTTTAAGATACGATGATATTCTTTCTCCAAACAAATGTCCGCGTGCTGATCTGTAAGTTGCGATCTGTGGTTGAAAAAACAATATAATTATAGAAAAACAATATAGTAAATGGGCTATCCCCAGATGGGAAGTAATATATTTGTACTTTCTTTTACAAAAAAGGAAGTATTGTATTCGCAAAAAAAAATTTCACTCAAAAATCGACCTTAATTTCCATTTTACTCACCCCCGAATGAATATTGAGTTTTTTTCGACTGAACAGACGTGGATAAATGCCTAAGAACGTAATAGATACGCGAAATATCCGTAATGACGATTCCCGAGTTAATTTCAACGAATTTTCTCGTGACGTCTGTATGTACGTATGTAAGCATGTGCGTATGTATGTTATGTTTGTCGCATAACTCATGAACGGTAAGTCCTAGAAAGTTGAAATTTGGTACGTAGACCCCTAGTGGGGTCTAGTTGTGCACCTCCCCTTTTGGTGGCATTCGGGTGTTTCTATAGGGGTCTTTTGCCCTTTTTTGGGGGGAAATCATTGTTAATTTCAATGTAAACTCAAGCGGTGTTATAATTTGGCGGACACTAGATGATATATCGCCATTTTGGTCGCCAGGTTTTGTCACCTACTTGTTGTTATAGTGCTTATCTTGTGTTGTGGTCTAGCCATTAGCTTGTTCTTCCAGTCTGAAAAGCTTCAGTTTGCTTTGTGTTTCTGTTCAGTGAAGATGGATTATTTCTTGCACATATAATTCTTTAATTTAGTCCCTAACTTTTTGCTTTGAAAATGTAAATAGTGATTTGTTTTATGAAAATGCCATGGAAAACGAAATTCTCTTCCTTGCGGTTGGAAACAACACATAAAAATGGATGCAAGATCAACACATACTGCGTGTAGAAAAGGATGAGTTTAAAGCATTTTTTTCTGTTTGTTCATTATCTTTCAATGAAGAGTTTCTGTAGGTCTAGTCCTCAATGAAGAAAGATAGGACGAGCAGAGGAAATCCCTCTCACAAACGAAGAACAATTAAACAGAACAAAAAGAATGCCGGAGAGACTTCAAACAGCTATAAAACAAATTTATCTTGAGGAAAAAAAATGTGTGAATATTGAAGATGAAAAATTATTTTGATCTACTAATAGAAAAAGCATGTTAAATGGACTTTATGAAGAAGAGTAACGTAAAATCCGGAATATTTTAACATTATCAGTATAGATTTTTTCAGGAACCAGCAGAAAATGACGTCGGAAGCGGGATAACATTTGAAACGGACAACGTAAAATCGAGGTTTAATTTAGGTAAGGTTCCCGTTTAGATAACCCCGGTCAGTTAGTTAACCCAGATTCAAATTGTAAGATAAAAAATTTCTACTTCAGAATCTGGTACTGTGCAGAAGAATTAAAGATTGAATGCATTCTATTGCAGTTTTCAAGTTAGAATTTGAAGCGTTTGATCATACACTACGAAAATCAAGCTCATAAATTACATTTAAGTTAGCAAAACTTGATATTTGTAGTCCTAAAAATGTTCTAAATTTAGTACAATGTCGTTTTGAACGCGCAAAGTGTTTATTTACAGTTTTGTATTTACTTGAACAAGCTCTAAAATGTATGTAGATAGTTCGGTTAAATTTACTTAAAGTTGTAGCAAATCTGACCTGACTTTTCGAATAATGAAAAATGAGTGATTATTAATAACATTTATACTCATTATTAAGGTGATAATGAAGTGAAAATAGAGAACATGAAATATTTATGTGTTTTTTTATGTTAGTCTTCATACATGACGACTGTATCAAAAGAAACTTTAGTTGTGTTCTGCATATTATTTTCTCGGTAGATGCAAAATATTTTAAAGAACTTTTGAGTAAATTTAAGATAGCTGTAAGAGAAAATTCGCAGAATCATCTCCAATAATTTTTGTCTAGTATTACGTATACGTAATACCTTTTTGTACTTCGCATTCACTGAAATACAAATCTTTCTGTGATATAAATGTTTGTATTTAAGCAAAAACTTAAGAAACGGATAATTTGCTCAATGACTCCTAAAAACCGTAAATATATTAAAAATGAACAAAAATTCTCTTCTCTCTGTATTCTGTGAACGTAAAAGTTGACTCTGGAATTGTTCATTTTTTGAAAAGATGCATCGCATGCTATGTTAGTAAATGCCCTCAAGAAAGTCATTTCCCTTATCTGATGCTTTTCAATGATTTGTATATCAAAATAGTTATGAAGTTTCATATTTTTGTATTGGTAGTACGCAGATAGTAGACACATTATTATTATTAAGTCTTAATTATTCGTGTATGGACAAGCTGTTTTGAGGATTATTTGTGCAGTTTGAAAATCGCCTGACTTTCCGACTTTCGTGCATTTAAAAAAACTTCGAAAAACATTGACGTTTTTCCATATTAGCAGAACATGCACAATAGCCAGCAGGAAATCAAATAGTTTTCACACTGAACGGAAAATCCGCAAACCAGATAATCTGTACAAGAATAACCAAGAGCCAGAGTATTTTTTAATTATAATATCTTGTTGAAATGTTCACATTGAGTCTCTAAAAGAATGAAATAATTTTAAGATTTTCTCACTTATGATGGTGATTATCAATTTGTTTTGGAAATAGTAATGAACTAAAACTGGGAAGAAACTTTTGAAGGATCATACCAGGAAACCACACGAGTGGTGTAGTTATGAAAAAAGTTGAAATAGGTGGCAATTAAAAGATCATACTGAGACTCTTTTTTATGCAAAATTATTATTTACCAAAATGCCTCAGTTATCGAGATATAAGGTCATAAAGTCTGTTGAATTTTTAAGAAAAGTGCCAAAGTTAAAGGCTTGGTAATAAATTGAAAGTACATGCGATTTCACCGTCGCATGTGGCAGGATATACATCTGCAAAGCGTGTGAAAGATTCATTCCATTTTCCACGGAAACTTTGCTAAACTTGGCGACATATATAACATTTTGGCTGATTTTATGGCCTCATATTTCGATAACGGACACGAGGGCAAATAATTTATGCATCCAGAAACATGTTTTACTCATTGAGAAGATTTAACTATGATTTTTCAATTACTACCCTATTTAGCCTACTTTCCCACTAAACGTCAGAGAAAAAAAGAAAAAAGTATGAAAGAAGGCTTAATGCATCTTGAAAATATCGCGAAAAAAAAAGTCAAAAATAAAATAATAATAATTAAATAAATATCGAAAAATTAAAAATTGGAATGTAGGGTATTGGAGATGGGGAAAAATGTCTGTCGGGCGGTCTGTCTGTCAGTCGGTCTGTCCCTCCCTGATAACTTTTGAGTGAAAAATCCGATTCGAACACATTTTTTTTGTTCGAAAGATCTCGGTGAGGACACCTCATTCCTATACTTCACTTTTTGGTTTGAACTATTTTTCGTTCAATTTTGAACAGTTCAAAAAACTTAACATTAGCGCCTACGGGGAATTTCAAGGCAGTTCCGAACTTAGAGGCAAATTTGCTTCAAACTTCGTAGGAAAAAACTTTTGATTAAAATAAAAAAAAAACATGTATATAAAATATCTTTTTGATTTGAACAATTTTCCGTTCAATTTTGAGCAGTTCAAATCTCTTAACATTAGCGCCTACGGAGAAACTGAAAGTCAATGTAGATTCCGCACTTGAAGGCGGATTTACTTCAAACAAATTTTGTTGGGAATAACTCTTGACGACAAACTTCCGGCTTCGACTCCAAGAATTTTGGGGCACCCGACTCCAACTCCGACTCCTGTGCCCGACAATTAGTCGGACTCCGACTCCCCGACTTCGGCTCTGACTTCGTAGCTTTTATAAATTTATACACGGAGGAAAAATGACCGACTCTGATTCTTGGATATGCGACTCCGACTCCAACTCCTTTATCACAAATAAGTCCGACTCCGACTCCGCAAACATTGACAGATTGCGGACTCTAAGGGAATTGACCGATTCCAACTCCGAGTCTTTAAATTAAATACCTTCGGCTCCCGAATCTGACTCTTTTACCCCAAAATGAGATTGACTGCGACTTCGACTCCGCAGCCATGGTTTTAACTGTGAAGTAATTATTGTTAATATGAGTTGTTTTTATTTTCACTCGAAAGTTTTAATTTATGCATTCTATTTTCGGTGGATAAACTCGAAGTCCTTTATGTTTCTGCATAAAGATATGCGCAGACGACAATGAAAATTATTTCTTTAAGTTGATATTTTATTGTTTTTATTTATTTTGGAAAGTACATTAATTCATTTAAAAAATCATTTTTTTGGCAACAGGGGAAAAACAAAAACGATTTTTTTTTGTTATATGATGTATTTATTTTAATAAGCGTATTAATACTAATTATTTATTATTTTTTCTTTTTGAAAGCAGTTAAAGAATTTTTTTCTTTTTAATGGAAAGGAGTGTATAAGCTGCTTTTTTTAAAAGGTGCTGCTATTTTATTTGTTCGTTTATTTATTTACTTTTTTTACGCATCTTATTTTTTTGATGAGTCAGACATATTTCATTCCTAAAAATCAGCTTAAATAATAAAAAATTATGTTCGAAACAATGGGGTCGTTTCCAAAATTTTAAAAGTATTTTTTTTTTCTGAAAGAGCATGGCTTAAAAACATAGGATCCGACCACTTTTTAAATCATTTGTTTAAGTTTAATATTTAAAAAAAAAATTACTTAAATCGGTGAGCTTTCATTATTTATGCTTCTGCCGATGACATCACAAATGATGAAATGCCATTCACAGATTAAAATATTTAATTCTCATCTTTACTCACGTGTATTGGCAACGATATGGTTGATAGCAAGCATAGAGCGCAGTTTTAGTTCGCTTCTTGATTATCATAACGTGGAAACGTGGTAGAAAGATGCGCCAAAGAGCATCATTTGTGACGATTTTGAAAACAAGACGACGCCTTGTTTTCAAAATCGGACGTTTTAAAAAATTAATTAAACAATAACTGTTGGGAAAATAAAAGTATTTTCTGGGTCCATGTTCTTTTTTTTTTTTTTTTTTTTTGCTTATTCTATCAATTTCAGTGACAAAAAGTACCACTTTTGACTGAAGGAAACAACCCCATTTGCGATATTAGCTATCTTTGAGAATATTAATCAGATACAGTGGCTCCCAAAAGTCTTCGTACACCTACGACTTTCATCGAAATAGGCCCCAATCCATTGGTTAGAATTAATATTTCGGAATAGGTATTTAATTATAAGATCTATGATCAACTTTTAACAAAACTACATGAAAATTTTTTAAACAATATTAAAACTTAATTTTTTAAAAATCAAAAACCAAAAAGTGCCGGAAATTTTATCTCACAAAAGTCTTCGTACACTTTATAAAATGTCTATATATTATTGAATAATCTAACTTTTGATTAAGTTATTAATTAGTAGAATATCATACAGTATTCATAACACCTTTTAAACGTCTGGGAATAGATTTTATTTTTCTTTCTTTCTTTTTTTTTTTGCGTAATTTCTGAGTAAATGTTCAACCACACTTCGAGTCTCACTGTTTCTAGCTCTATTTTCGTCCTAAAGCCCTATTTTCGTAATCTAGCCTCCAGATATCTCTAAATACGTTACATTAAGTTAAAATCTGGACATGGGGGGGGGGGGGGTATTTTCTAAACTTAAGGACAATTTTCGAGGCACTAGACGCAAACGTTGAAAACCGTGTGCTTCTTATCGTTATCTTGATAAAAAAAACAAAGCTGTTTCCAATAACCAAATTTTTGGCTAAGAGTTCAAAATTGGTTTTTAAAATATTTAAAGGAACAACATGATTCATTATTTCATCAAAAAATTACAAACTACCAAATGCTGATGCTGATATGCACCCTCACGCTAGAACACCTCCACCGTCCTGATAAACTGATCCAAATAAGTTCTTAAGATTAAGTTCCTAATTTTTTCTTCTACTTACAGTTATACAACAATTTAACCAAAAATGTTAAATTAATGTTTATCTGTAAGTAAGACATGATTCTAAAACGATTTTAGCTTATTTATCATTGATTTTGCGACGAAAAGCGTAAGCTTTCTGTTTTACGCACGACCAAGAACATTTCTGCGGGAAGAGGTCCCATTTATTCCAGCTAATCAGAGAACTTGGCGAACACTTTTAGGTGAATATTAAATGTAAAATGTTTCATTTAACTCTGCAGAAACTTTTACAGCACTCAAATGTGTATTTTTCATAATTTTTTTAACTTTAAATCTCCGATCACGTTTTGTCAACTTTGCCGGTTGACCTTTTCTTACCTTGTTTTCGATCCGATGACTTTCTTTAAAGCATTTTATCAAGCACTTTACTATACAAACAAATAAATTAACTAATTTAGAGACATTTCAAACCAATTTACCGCTACTGTGGGGAAAAAATTCAAATTTTGAATGGTGTTTGCTGTTTTTTACGAATACCAGCCTTTTTACAGTAATAAGCACAATATTAAGGAATAAATAATCAAAAAAATAAAGCCAAATGACTTATAAGGGTCAACACAATGCAAAAACATCAATAAAACGACATATGATAATTTTAATCATGAATTTATTCGAAAATATTTGAGTGTACGATGACTTTTGTGGCGTGTTATTTCTCTGTCTCTTCGTTTTCTGACTTATTTCGAAAAAAAAGATCCGTCAATATTTTGAAAATACCAATGGGTTGTATTTAGAATGACATAGGAATGATGTGAAAAAATATTGGACTTCATATTCGAATTCAGTTTCGAGTTATTTTGGTTTTACTAAAAAATTTCAAAGTGTACGAACACTTTTGGGAGCCACTGTATCTACTAGAAAGTAGATATGGGTATACGGGAAAGTACGCTCGTTTAGTTGAACTTCTGGTTTGTTTGTCATTTTATCGTATGATTTCCTGATTAGTATAAAATTGAAATTCAAATATCTATCGGATCTTTTCGGTAAAATATTCCTATCTGGAGATCGTTACTGTCGGCTTTTTAGTAATCGTTTCCGCTCAGCACAGATCTGAATGGTTGATGCAAACAGCAATGATTTGTGTTTGCGCAATATGTTTGATACTGGAGTATCCTTTTGGCTTGCTTGATCTATTTTATTTTCTCGTAATAGGGACACAATTTTTAGATCCCAGCATTAATTTATGCGTAGGAAGACAGACGAGGTAGATATGTTTTCTCTATATTCTTAAACAAAATGTTTTGAAAAGAAAGCTTAAAAATTGATTGTCTGCCTGAGAAACTCATATAATAATTGTTTTCCATTCATAAAATTTCTTAAAAAATTAAAAAAAAAAAAAACATTTTTTTGAGGATGACTCATAAACAAGAAGTTTTTTAAAATGACAATGATTTTCTTTCCATTTTTTATTTTGTAAAAGATGCGTTCCATTATTCGATGACATGCTCTGTCAGAAAAAATGCAGATTTAATTGACAAAGCAACTAAAATTTGCTAAAAGTTTATAAGAAAAGGCAGAAAAATAGAAAAAAAAAAAAAAACTTGAGTACAAATTAGTGATTTTTTTTCTGTTTACAAAAAGTGGCGCAATCAATACTATCATTAATTTATTTCTGTCACTATACACTGATTTACAAGTGTTACACACGAGAAATAAAACCAAAATGCATCTACATTCTAATTCTATGGGGTAAGGAAAACTTAACCATAGTATATCTTTTTTAAAAATTGTATTCCGGAGTGCGCCCTCTGCTCTCACCAACCCCCCGCAGATTATTTTGCAGTCTTATTTGTTTCATGAAGAGCTCTAGATTGGGTTTTTTCCCATTTTTCAAAAAAAAAAAAAAAAAATCTGAAAAAGCATGATCAAAAACATGGGGTAAAGTTCTTTTTTTCTTAATTTTGACTCTGTTTCTCGCTTAAAGAACAATCTTAAACGACATTCAGCCGTTGTTTTCATTTTTTCTGCTGACGTCACACGTGAGTAAATCGCTAGGGTTACCAGAATAAAGTTTCAGGACACTGCCAAACATCACTAAACGCATATTTCATTTAACTAACAATGCTCGTTCCGTTAATGAATTGCTCGCGGTGAAAAAAATCATCAAAAGGCGATCTCTTGCCCGAAAAGACGACCACGCGCTCGATTCAAGAAGGCTTTCATCACTTGTGACGTCACACAATGAAACATTTTGGTTTTGCAATCAGATATTTAAAAAAAAAAAAAAAATCAATCGAAGATTAAATGTAGGGAAAATGAAGTATTTTCTGGGTCCATGTTATTCTTTTTGCTTATTCTACCAATTTCAGTGACTAAAAGTAGTACTTTTGACCGAAGGAAACGACCCCATTTCCATCTAAGATTAATTTTATAAAAACAACAACAACAAATGAAAATCACGTCCTTTATCTAGTAGATAATAGAATTCAACTAAAGCACTCATTACAACTAGAACACCATAAAACTCCTGGTCCCATCCGAAGAAAAAAGAATCTATTCAGAACACTAATTACTAAATTTAAATAATTAAAAAAAACAATAGAAACCGGTTGGATGTGCATAACCTGAAGTTCCGACTAATTTGCACCAAATTGTAAGGCTGCAGGTGCTACAGGGACCCCCGGGCGTAGAAAACTGACGTAACGTTTAAAAAGTCGTTTTTAATAAAGTATTACGTATACTGTGATTTAATAAATGACTGAACGAGTAAATGAAATGAAGTAATCTCCTTTGCTCAGCATGCACTAGACAAATTGTAAAAAGCATTTAAAATAAAACTAGCGTAATATTCAATAAATAAATGTTTCACCGAAGTTTAGTAGGTGTTAATTAATGCTTAAAATGTTAATAGCAAGAACTTTATCTTTTTATTATAACAAAAATAGTTTTTGACTTCCAACAAAACGTTAAAATATGAGAATCAATTCTTTTAAATTTTTTTGGATAGTCATAATATGCTAGAAAAAAAGAGATAACTTTTTTTTTTCTGTCTGGAATACATTACATGAATTACTACATAGTTAAAATATTATCAGGTAAGTGGCGCTAAAAACAAAGTAAGTATTTCACACAATGTCTCTTGCCCAATTTATTCCCATTTTACACATTTCTATACTAATTTATATATTTCATATCGCTTACTCCTTTCAAAAACGGCCTATCTCAAAAATTAGCGGTTTTAAGTTATGTCTTTTTTTGAACTGCCATGATGGAGTAGCTTATCTCTGCAAGACTTGCATTTCTATAACTTAATATTTCCCCGTTAGAGAACAAAAGTGCCGTATTTGCATTTTCAAGTATTTTCGAAATGTTTTTTTTCAAGAATGTCACATCTTTGGTTGTGCTCGATTTATTAGGCATGAAACATCTGTGTTGTGTTTGCTGAAATATGATATTCTTGATTCCGAAAACAGTATTGCACACAAAAAAATACCATTTTTTATTCTTGTTTTTTAAATTAAGATCGCGCTTTTTGCATTTATGTCGATATTCTAAGGAGAAAAATTATTAACAATAATGACATATTTTGATATACTTCAAATAGTATCTTTGAAATTTAGTGCAAGAACGTCCTAAATAAAACGCAACTTTTTAAAACTTACTCCTTTTACACTTCTTCTTCATGAAACAGAGAAAAAACATCGGATTTTCCTGAAATAATAATAATAAAAAAAAGCCTTATGTGTAAAAAAAAGTTCAATCAGTCGCTTGAAAAATAGTTTTACTTTCTGATCCCTCAGTTTCAATTTTTGAAATCGCTCTCCTGAAAAATCACATTTTTTAAGATATGACGTTGTTGAATGGAGTGAGCGATATGTACTCCATGCAGTGCATTCGCAGTAAATTCGCTATAAATATTGATACAATCTTTGAATATATTTTATGTTTGAAATAGTATGCTTCATGCTTGTAATTCAGAACTAAGGAAATGTATATGTATTTATTCTTTATGAATATTTCATTAGCTAGGTTTTTTTTTTTTTTTTTGGTATCCATTTTGAAACCCATTTTTGGGTACTCAATTCCTCCAATTAATTGGAATATTTGTTTAAAATGACGTTAATTTTTACGGAAGGTTCTCGTGAAATTATTCCTGTTAATTTGTATTGATGCTTCAATATTTGTTTCATTTTGAATTGATCCATCAAGTACTTATTTCTTTGCATTATTTAATTTAAAAATGATGTATTTATATTAATTTTATATTATTTTCATCATATTGAGTATTATAGATTATTTATTTGTACAAAATAATAAGTTAATACATTCAGGCATTGCCAAATGAATTCACTTCTCTAATAAAAGTATTTTTAGAAGGTTACTAATACAAGTATATGTATCAAAAAAAACCTCAATATTTCAGTGCATTGATGTTTTAAAGTATCAATTTTTTGATCGATTTATCAATACCATAAACCTTTTAATTTCAGACATCGATGCGGCATCTACTGTTTGTACTTCTTTTTTAAACAAAAGTCAGTCAGTTTTTGTAAAAAATATTGTTGTAGCATGTTTACTGGCAAGCTTACATTTCTACCAGTATGTTGTGGGAGAGAGTATGTTTGTGCTACTAAAAGTCTTAATAAAATTCCAGGTAATAACAGAATAAATAAGTTTTAAAAAACTAATGACCAGTACAGATTTTTTACCCTTAAAAACTGTAAGGAATGGAGAATGAAAGTACATGGGTAAAATTTTGCAATAAACATTAATACTGCAGACCAAATAAATTATGGAAATGCACAACTTGGTGAACTTCACTGTGATGGGCTTCCATATGATGCCCATGATGGTGCCCGTGGTGATGCCCATGATGATGTCCGTGGTGGTGTCCGTGGTGGTGTCCGTGATGGTGCCCGTGGTGATGTCCATGATGGTGCCCATGGTGGTGCCCATGGTGATGTCCATGGTGGTGTCCGTGGTGATGTCCATGGTGGTGTCCATGGTGGTGACCGTGATGATGTCCATGGTGGTGACCGTGATGATGTCCATGGTGGTGACCGTGATGATGTCCATGGTGGTGACCGTGCTCATGGCCATGTTTATGTCCGTGCTCATGGCCATGTTTATGTCCGTGCTCATGGTCATGTTTGTGTCCATGCTCATGGCCATGATGGTGGCCATGATGATGACCATGATGATGACCATGGTGATGTCCATGGTGATGACCGTGATGATGACCATGATCATGATGGTGTCCATGGTGATGTCCGTGATGATGACCATGATCATGATGATGGCCATGATGGTGTCCATGATGATGGCCATGATGGTGATGATGCCCATGATGGTGTCCATGGTGATGGCCGTGGTGATGACCATGGTGATGACCATGATGATGATGATGGCCGTGGTGATGGGCATGATGGTGTCCATGATGATGTCCATGATGGTGACCATGTTGGTGGTGATGGCCGTGATGATGGCCATGGTGATGTCCATGTTTATGGTGATGGCCATGAGAATGATGATGATGATGGTGATGATCAGATTTCGTGTGAATTACTATGTGTTGCTTTCCTCTGAAATAAAGCATCATGTCAGAAGGTTCGTAAACAATTAGTGCAAACATTAAATTTTTACTGAGAAAACAGTTCTGGAACTCTGATGTCGTTGAAAATATTTACAATGAATCAATTGATAGTGTTTAAATATATCTATATTATAGTGTTTACAATAAATGTTTTTGATTAGTACAATTTTAAACAAACATACCCTCCAACATGAACAGGATAGTACAGCGGATAATAGTGATGACAACAGTGAGCGTAAGCCGTTTCCGCAGCCAGCACTATTAAAAGCCATATTTTCAAATCTAGTAAAGGTGGAAAATATCCCATGTCTTCTTCCTAAACTGTAAAGAGACACAGATTATTTTAATATATACCAGTATAAAGTCACACATTTTTTTGTAGTTTTTGGTGCAGAAAAATCACAAAGCATATGTTTCTTATTCAGGGGCTCAGAATTTTTCAAAGCTGATAACGGCATTTGAAACTCTCGTTCTCACATAAGGTTGGGAAAAAAAAGTTTTCAAAGGCCACCACATTCGAGAATCATTATTTAAAAATTTTCTAGTTTTAAAATATACAGGGTGTTACAAAAAGAATGACCCGATTTCAAAAAAATCATAACTATTCAGATCTTAATTCGTTTCATCGAATAAGGCAGCGGTTCCCAACCGGTGCTTCGCGAACCCCCGGGGTTCGCGAGAGGTTTTCAGAGGGTTCGCGAAAAAAATATTGCATTGATGGAGTTTTAACATGCCTGTTTCTGATGAATCTCATGTGCAATCGGTTTCAAGCAAATTTTGCTCCTTTTTTATTCATTTGTCTCTCGCAAATTCGATACTCTTAGTATGAGCATGAAAATATTTGCATACTTCCTGATATATTTTACATTTAAATAATTTAGTCTGTCATTGCGAAGTGCCGGTTTTAGCGCTTCCATTGAGAATGATAGCCCTGAAGTCATCTTGAAAAAGCTCTACTTATGAATACAATGTACGCAGATGAAAGAATTTTAAAGCGTTCATTTCCTCAGAAATGTTGTATCGGAAAGATTGATTAAACTTGATGAAAACATATGCGAGCGTCTAAAATTGTTTTGATGTTTAGTATTTCATTACCATTTCAGTCCGGCGAAGAACTATCCCTCTTCTCTTGTGTTGAGTCAAAAATGCATAGAAGTGAGACTACAATTTAGTTCGAGCTTAATTGTCGAAAAAGGGAAAGAATGGCTAGCAACCTAAAGTACTACAGGAAATATGAAAAATTAATTACTATAGAAAATTTTCGTGGGTGAAAGTTTGGCAGTGTGAGGTTTACGCAGCAAAAAAAAAAAAAATTAACGGAATTTAACGATGCAACTTAATTAGCGCTATAATGTAAATAAGGAATTTGAAATTTGTGTACAAAATTTCTCTTGTAGTAAGTGGGCTTAAAAATATTTGTTTCTCTAAAAATTACATTTTGTGTAAAAATTAGAGTAAATGTGTATATTGAAAATAGACGCTTCTATTATTTTCAATATACGCATTTTACTCCACGCTGCTGGCATAATTACAAGAAAATTTTTCAACAATCAAACGATTAATGTACGCAGTATATCTTTACCAAACAGCTAGGCTCGTAGTCCGTTTAAAGAAGACTTAAACCTAGAGATCTTTCTCATTTTGATGTAAGAAAAAAAGTTCATTTAGTTAGCCTGACACAGTTCCGAGAAAGGTATTTTAAATATCATCCTTTTATTGGCTTCTGATTTAGTGATAATATTGATAAATGTGCCCTTGTGTCAGAAAAAGTTCAGCCAATTTTTGAACCTCTTTGTTTCTCAAATATTCCATTTTCAAAAAATTTTCAAAGTTGATTGAATTTCAACACAGAATAACCACTATGTTTATTGTTTGGCAAATTTATTTTGCATTTATTTTTAGCGACCATTTTAGTTCGTAGCAATATTTATAATTCTATGTTTTGCAATTACGTTTTCTGTTTTCGTTCTTGTTATAAACTATGGAGCAGCATCAAACTAAGAAAAATCTCCCAAATTTTGTTGTCTGTGTGTGTGTGTGCCAGCTTTTTTTTTTTTTTTGCTTGTTACTTATTACATGTACCCGAGGGATTCGCCAAATTGTTTCGGAGTTTGGAAGGGGTTCGCAAGAGGGAAAAGGTTGGGAACCGCTGGAATAAGGTATCGTTAGAAAGGGGGGAAATCTGGAGTTTTACGGAGTTGCCGACAGGTAGCACTAACCATTGAGAAGGAATACTAATGGAGGGAGCCATAGCAAATGTCTCAGTGAAATAAGCTTGAGACCCAATGTTTCCCAGGTCAGGTGACTTGTTTGGCTGGAAAGTTGTCGCGTTTTGGCACGACATCGCTCTTTTGGCATTAAATATTTTTCAGACGACGCGACGGCGCTTATTATGAAGTCGGGGCTACAAATCAGAGCAACTCTGGCTCCTACTCTTTTACCGCATAATAATAAACGGATACAAATACAGACCTATCATTCAAATTCCCTCTCCCCACTTCTTTCCGGATTTTAAAATATAATGTAATTGCATTTTTCATGGATTTTGATGTTTATTCCCTTAAATGACGGGCATGTACAAATAGTTTAAAGTGTTCTGTTATTGACTGAAAATTTATGGATTCATATGTGTTATAATCAATGTTTTGAAATGATTTCATACGCAGGCATACTAGTATTTAAATTGAGCATAAAAATAGCAAATCTTTATTCTTGCGCATCTGCTGTGTTCACAGGAGCTTGGCGAGAAGATACTCGCCAACAAAGCAAATGTACACAAAATACTTAAGAGCCGTAAAAATAATTACTAGTTAAGTAAAAAGTGTTTTTATGGAACTAAAATGTTATTTGCACTCAAGATATACAATGTTTTATAACTTTTATAGATAAAATAAGTACAAAAATCTAAAAATTATAGGCAACTGTGGAATATGTACTCGTTGAATGCATATAAATGTTATTTTTTCTTTATTTAGAAGTAAAAAACATTCGTACATACTAGTGAAAAGTTACTGGACCTCCTGGTGTGACTTTTTCCTCACAGTTTACAATTCTACAATACTGCACTATTACTATAAATCTAATTTTTCCCTTCTACAGTTAAAGGTTGTTATCATTCATGGCTTCAGCTAATGGAAACTTCTTCAGCGTCAACTCGAAATTGCTCCCCAGGTCACATGGTACTGTTGCCGTATCGGGATAGTAGGGTTGCACTCTCTCCATCTATTTCTTCTCAATTCTCAATGGCACTAACTCTCCTTCTTCGCCCGCCATCACCAAGATCACCGAACCTCACATTGTGCGATTTCTTCTTGTGGGGGTTTGTAAAAGACCGCGTTTATATACCTCCCCTTCCAGGTACATTAGCCGAACTGAAAACATGCATAACAGCAGCAGTGGTAGCAGTCGATGCAGACATGCTTGCAAAAGTTTGGAGCGAATTTAACTACCGTGTAGACATATGCTGTGCATCCGAAGGTGGACAGATTGAGCGCTTTTAATTCGGTATGTAAAAAAACTTAATTACTATCCTGTAATATGAAATTAAGCTAAAGTGTCTATTTTCAATAGTTTTCATAATATTCGCATTCCAATTCGGGTCATTCTTTTTGAAACACCTTGTATATTTGAATATACAGTGTGTTTCCGTTTAACCTGCTAGACCTCTATTTTCCCAACCGTTAGTTCTAGATGCATACTTTCAATTGCAAAAATGTTCAAAACCAGATGCGGAGTTAAACTATTGAAAGTTTGAAGCGAAAAAAAAAAAAAAGAGTCAAAAAATGCAAAATTTAACATTTCATACGGGCCCTCCCTAGGTTCCCAACTTATTTTTAGGGAAATATCTCAATTGAAAAATAATTTCAACACAAAAAGTTTGACATTAGTACGACCAATATTCAACAGGATATGAAACGTAGCGTTTTATGACTTACACCACTTTGCACTTGCTCTTAATAACATCTTTTGGAGGGAAATATAGCGGGTAACAAGGGTATTTATTATATGTGTGCTTTATATGTGTTCTTTCAAGTTGTACGAGCTTTAGTAGTTTGTTTTTGCGTGTCATGGCTCAACATTTGCATTTATTTTAGAATAAAAATGAAAAATATAAATACTTTTTTTTTACTCCCTTAAAACTTTGAACTCGAATGTCTCCTTGAGTTTTGGCCGCACAACTGTCAAGTTTTTTGTGTTAATAGAGGAAAAGGTGTAAAAAATGAGTAGAGGTGTAAATATGAGCACTCCTCCCTAGTGGCTAAGGGAGGTACTGAAGACTAGCGGAAAGGACTATATATGGTGCCATTAACTGATAAAAGATAGCAGAGAGCAGTTGGAAACATTCTTTCAAGTAGTGTGGATGCAGCTTGAGTTACTGTGCAAATTTTTTTTTTTTTTAGACTGTAAACTTTTTAGAGGTTTGTGAAATCATATTCTTTTCATGTTCTTATGTTTAGTTAAAAACAATTTCACAGTGACATCCGGAAAGCGGAGATCTTAGGCTACTTTTTGAAGCACACCAAATGTGGGCACACTTAGATTGTGCCGGGGCTGAAAATGCCACTTATGTTAGCGATTTCTGTAAAAAAACAAAACAAACGAAAAAAAATACCCATGTAAAAAGAAAATTCTCTACAATTTGTACAGTTTTATCCTGTTTTTAAACTATTTTTGGTGACTTTTTTGAAGGGCGCCCTTATTTACACCCCATTTTTCTGGTGTTGTTTTTAAAGTTTTTTTTTTTTGTAAATTGCCGTTTTTGAAATGAAATCATTGATATTAATCATTGTCACGGCCTTCTCACATGTCGGATACTCACCGTAGTTGTTAATAAAAGACAAAAATCTAGAATTTTTCGAATTAAAAGTAACTTTAAATCAAAAACAAAAGAGGGTGCCCACATTTTCACCTTTTCCTCTATATTTTACCGTCAGTGATTTCATATTTTCATGTAGAATTGATACAAAGCATATATTTCAATTAAGTATAAAAAATATTTTGAAATGGAAGAAATGAGGTAAGGCATTCGCTATTTTTAAAAATTCGATATTTTACACTCGAAAAAAAAAAAAAAGTTGCCATGAGAAAGAGACACACAAAGAGGGAACTTCATTTACATAAAATGATAAAGTTTAAAGCGCCCTCTTGTGTTGAGGCAAAACTAAGATTTGAATGGATATTTTTCACAGCACTAAGGCAAAATCTTACAAACACCAACAGTTAAGAAGGAAGTGAGAGAAAGATAATGAAAATAATTCACGCATCCTCAGAAAAATAATGGCCAATGATCGAGTAACCCGCAAATTTCAACAATGAAACTCGCGCCATGACATGATAATTTGATAATATATTTTGGTGATGTTTAACATGCAGGGAAAGGCTTTATTGTGAAAAGGCTGTACTCGATCCGGTAACTTAACTATTCTACTGGTAAGACAGAGTCATTTTAGGGGAATGACGAATCAAAAATATGGTTGAAAATGAACGCTATCCACTGGAGTTGAGGGTTAATCCACTGGAGTGAGGGTTAAAATTTCAAATATTAAAATATCACCAAACAGGCAATTGCTTCGTTCAAATGTAGAAGAGTAGAAGCAATTTTCACCCGTCATACCTTGTCGGGCGACTTTCTAGGTTTTGAAAGAAATTGCTAAAAACTCACTTTTGTCTGTGCTTAGAAAAAGATTAAATGTTTAAAATGCTCTAACATTATACTTATAGAATTGTAAATGCACAAAAATCGGAATTTTCGGGTGAGGGACAATTAACATGTAAACATTTCCTTTAATCTCGAAATCCTTTGGTGATTATTTCCATTGCTTCAAATTTTGGAGCAAAGTACAGCGTAGCGCTTAAAATATTACTAATGAAATATTCCTAAGATAATTTACCAGCAAATTTTTGACTTAAAAAGTGACTAAAAATTAATGAAGTTGTTTTAATAGTAAGTATTAACAATTATTGTTTTAGAATAATTACATTTTCACAAAAATTAATTGCTTTAAACTTAAAATATAAAATTTCTTCAAACCACATACTTCCCTGAACAATATTTTTCAATCCTCATGTATTTTATAGCGAATTCACTGATCGAGTAACGCTGACGTCAACAACAATGAAACTCGCGCCACGGCATGATAATTTATTAATATTTTTTTAGTAATGTTTGACATGCAGGGAAATGCTTTATTTTGAAAAGGCTGAACTGGATCCGGTCGCATAACAGTTTTACTGGTACGACTGTCATATCAGGAGAAAGAAGAATCGAAAAAGCAGTCAACAATGAACTCTTTCTACTGAAGTTTAGGGTTCATTCACTGAAGTTAGGGTTAAAATTTTAACTATCAAAATATCACCAAACATGCAATAGTGTCGATCAAACGTAGAAACAATTTTCACCAATCATGCCATGACGGGCGATTTTCTATTTATACTATTAATTACTGTCACAATTTTACAATTTTGAAAATTTAAACAACACTATATACACTTTTATTAAAATAGAAATGCCAGAGAAAAGAAAACTCTGTTCAGTTACCTCAAATCATATGATATTAAATCCTTAAGAAGCACCCGATGCAAGATCCTTCACCACCATCTAAGATACAATGAAGTGTGAAAATTACGTCAATGCACGCTTAAATACCACGTTTACGATTAAATCACCCTATTTGTGGAGAACGGTCTCTGTCGGAGTAAATATCGTCTCATGCTCAGTTGCTTTTTCTTTTTCATTACTTGAATACAATTATCCAGTTTTTTTTTCTCTTTTTTCGCCCGAAATTAATGTTTTTGAGTTAGTCTCTGCCTGTCATCAACGAAGGAAAACAGAAGCTTCCTTCCTTACCCCGACGGAACAGCGCTCCATGTTCGAACCGCCCCTTTCTTCATACCGAACCGAATGAACAAAGATCCATTAAGTAACCGGGGGAGGGAAATGGTACCATGGCGTGTTAATTATTCGGAGCCTCCGATAAAAAATTTTTTAGTGAGTGAGCAGACGGATATGGTGGAATAGGTACCTTATCGAGCTTACCTGTAAACGTTTCCGTTCGTTGATGCAACGAAAGTGTATTATCGCCCTTGGGTCATTCCATTTTAAATCAACAAATGGGGTGCGCATCACCATTTTTGATTTTGATGAAAATTTGCATGTGCATTCCTTTCATTTCCTAGACCTCAAAAAAAAAAAAAATTTACTTTAAAAAAATTTACTCTTTGATATATAGGCCATTTTTGTTGCTGGCAACAGCAAAAATAGGGCATTTTGATGCTTTGTCTTATGGACAATAACTTTTTTTCTATTAAAGCTTTTGAGCTCAAACATAGCTCATTGGAAAGCTAAGAAAACGATCTTTTCATACATGATATCAATAAATTTCAGATTTTAAAAAAATATCAATTTTTTCAAGGTCAAAGTTCGCGATGAAAAACTATTTTTTTACCACTTTTGAAAATTAAAAAACCTATGAAGGGTTTAGAATAACAAGCCCTAATTTTCATCATATATTTATATGCATGGTTACTTATTGTATAAAAAAAATTGGCTTGTTACTCCGCCCCCTTTATGAGATATGCTCCCCCAAAGTTGCAAATTTTCAAAAAAATCCAGTTTTCAACGTTAAAAAAATGCATGTGGGGGTCAAGATAAAAAAAATTTTATTTGTATTATTTTAAGTACTTTTTACCAGCTTTCTAAAAAAATAAAAGTTGCTCTGTTATTCAAAGGTGTTTGGTAAATATAAGGGTCTGAGTTTTCAAATAATTGCACTGAAGCAACGCAATTTTTTTTCACTTTTTGATCTTAGTTTTTTATTGAAATATGTGCTCCCCTTGCAAGAATTTTAGGTTAAGTGTTGTGAAAAACTTGGAACACCTGAAGAGCCACAATTTCATTGCCAGTGAGCAAGCAGAGTTTTTAAAATCAAAAAAAGACGCTCTGGATAAGGGCATGGGTGCCTATAAGCAAAATTTTAAGGGGGGATGGGGCTCAGATATTTTCTTCATGAGTTAGCAGGATATTTTCTCTGTAGAAACCGATTTCAGTACCAATTAGAGTTTATAAAATTTAATTTTAAAAAATAACTTATTCGTTAATGGCAAAAGAAGAAATCTTTTTACATTTTTGCAAAGAAAAAAGTACTAAAAGCAAGGAAGTTCTAATTTCTAAGGGGGGGGGGTTGAGCCCCTACTTGCCCCTCCCCCGCCTCTCATATGGGCTCTTTTGGATAAGGTAGAAGTTTTGGTACTTGGAGACTTCTCAGAAAATTTTTCTTGTTTTTTCCAAGACGTGATCAAGGCCTATCACTGATCAGGTGTTCAATGCACATTTCATCCTTTTGTTGTATACTGGCAAAAAAATGGAAATGTTCAAGCTGAAAGTTTTTGCTTTGTAAATGATTACCTGGATCACAACCCTACCACAAATATCCTTGTTGAAAAAATTAAGGCGGACCACCCTTCAGTTTCAAAATTAACCTACTTCTCAGATGGGTCTGCTGCACAATATAAAAACAGAAAGAACTTCATTAACCTCAGCCACCATGAAGAGGACATTGGTATAAAAACATAGTGGCATTTTTTTGCTATATCCCATGTGAAAGGCCCATGCGATGGGATTGGTGGAACAGTAAAGATGCTAGTTCGAAAGGCTAGTTTACAGCGCCTAATTAATAATCAAATCTTAAATCCATTAGATGTACATGATTATTGCACCAAACATATTAATGGTTTAACATTTTTCTATGTTTCCTGTGATAATGTTAAGATATTAGCAAAGGTTCTTGAAAAAAGATATAAAGCATCATTGCCATTACCCCCAAACTCTGTCTTTTCACAGCTACATCCCCATCAACAGACATAACATTCATGTGAGACGCACGTCTGTTCCTTCAGATTTTACAATTTTTCAGGTCATGAAAGACGAACCTGCTGAGCAAAAAGCATTAATCCGAAAGAAATTATCAGATTATGTTTGCTGTGTGTATGATAGTGACTGGTGGCTAAGAGAAGTGTTGGAAGTAAAAGTATTCAATGTAGAAGAAGAATACAGGATCCACTTTTTCATCCTAAAGGGCCTGGAACATCATTTAAAAAACTAAACTTGGGTTCAGTTGCAAGACATTTTTAAAATCTTGATTGCATCAGAACTATGGTATGCACAAGGAAGAGGTCACAATATCACACCTGTGATGAGTGATTACTTATCAACTCTTCTCCGCGAGAGAAAATACTAAAGAAAATAGCATTGAAAGATTTATGTCCCTAACTGTTAAAAATGTTAAATTGTCTTTTTAAAGTTCAAATGCAATACGTCATAACTCATCTTAGTCTTTTTCTTTTAACCATTTAAAGCAAAGAATAAGCTATATAATTACATTTCAATAAAAAACTAAGATTAAAAAGTGAAAAAATAAATAAAATAAAATAAAACCTGCGTTGTTTCAGCGCAATTATTTGAAAATTCAGACCCTTATATCTGCCAAACACCTTTGAATAACAAAGCGACTTGTATTTTGATAGAAAGCTGATAAAAAGTACTTAAAATACCACAAGTAAAAAAATTTTTATCTAGCCCCCACATGCATTTTTTTAGCGTTGAAAACTGAATTTTTTTGAAAATTTGCAACTTTGGGGGAGGATATCTCATAAAGGGGGGCGGAGTAACAAGCCAATTTTTTTTATACAATAAGTAACCATGCATATAAATATATGATGAAAATTAGAGCTTGTTATTCTAAACCCTTCATAGGTTTTTTAATTTTCAAAAGTGGTAAAAAAATAGTTTTTCATCGCGAACTTTGACCTTGAAAAAATTGATATTTTTTTTAAATCTGAAATTTATTGATATCATGTATGAAAAGATCGTTTTCTTAGCTTTCCAATGAGCTATGTTTGAGCTCAAAAGCTTTAATAGAAAAAAAGTTATTGTCCATAAGACAAAGCATCAAAATGCCCTATTTTTGCTGTTGCCAACAACAAAAAATGGCCTATATAGCAAAGGGTAAATTTTTTAAAAATAAAAAATTTATTTTTTTGAGGTCTAGGAAATGAAAGGAATGCACATGCAAATTTTCATCAAAATCAAAAATGGTGATGCAACAACTTTTTTGAAAATTTGTTGATTTCAAATGAAATGACCCCGTTTATATTATCAAGTGGACTTTTTCAAATTCCTTCTCTTTCAATATTTTTCAACGCAAGGCATTTTATTATGCGTGGCACCCGCAACGAACTTAAATTTTTTGGAAGGCGGAAATTGCTGATTTTCGGAATGGGGTCGTTTTCAAAATTTTTAAAGTATTTTTTTCTGAATGAACACGATTAAAAACATAGGATTTGACCATTTTTTAAATAATTTGAGTTTAATATTTTTAAAATAATTACTTAAATCGGTGCGCTTTCATTGTTTACATTTCTTGCCGATGACATCACGAATGATGAAATGCCATCCTATGTTGCCATTCACAAAGCAAAATATTTTATTTTTCTTAACTCACGTGTATTGGCAACGATATGGTTGACAGCAAGCTTCAAGACCACGCCTTGTTTGAAAAATCGGGCAGTTAAAAAAATTAATTAAAAAATAACTGTTGGGAAAATAAAATAATTTTCTGGGTCCATGTTTTTTTTTTTTTTTTTGCTTATTCTATCAATTTCAGTGACTAAAAGTACTACTTTTAACTGAAGGAAACAACCCCATTGAACTCCAAATTTTGCTGAATGACGATAATTTTGCCAAATGGAGCTCCAAATCTCACCGAATGATAATTTTGCCCAATAAAACTCTACATTTTTCCGAATCGTCAGAAAAAATCTGCCGAATAAGGAGATTTTCGGAAGGTCAGAGTGACCTCCCGTGACCTCCCATCGAAGGGCCTCTGTATGCAAGGCATTACATTCGATACTAGCGGTAGCTATACGGCTTTGCCCGTAGTAGAATATTGTGTTGTTGTCGTGTGCCAGCTAAGCTGGATATTTGAGGTGCGCTGCTTCCCTTTTGCAGCTGTACCGTCATTTAGTGATGAAGTCCGAGTTCTACAGTACACACATGACATAAGGACCCGTTTATAAGGTAAGCAACCCATTCACAGCATAACAACACATTCACACAAAGAAAGGACAAGGACATGAGCGAGAAGTTACGTCCATGCCCGAGCCGGGATTTGAACCCGGGACCTCCCCATCGCAGTCAGACTTCTCTGACCACTAGAAAATGTCATTTGGTTTGCCGGTATATTTACGTTTAACATCCACTATGCGTTTTTTTTTTATTTACTTAAAGATATCTTCATATTTTTAGCAGGTTGGAAAACTTAGCATTTAGCTTAATAGAAACCAACAAAAGCCTTAGAAATATTTTAAAAGAGGAAGGAAGTTTTTTTCCCTTCCTTGTTTAAAACGCAAATTGAGATATGTTTCCAAAATTAAACACTATCTAAAGAAGGTTGTAATTAAATATTTTAATAATTTACTGAACGTAATTCCATAACATGAAGATCCGTCTAGAACTAAACGAGCCTACTTTCCCGTATTCCAATATCGACTTTCTAGTATCTGATCAATATTCTCAAAATTAGCTAAAATCGCAAATTATTTTAAACATAGTTTTTAATATTTTAAGCAGATTTCTAAATATAAAATATGCCTTGCTCATCTAAAGAATTAGATGCGTAATAAATAAATAAACAAACAAAAATGAAGTAACAGAATTTTTTAAAAGCTACTACATTTTCTTTCCATTAGAAAAGAAAAAAGAAAAGAAAAGAAAAAGAAAGAAAGGGGGGAAAATCACACAGACAGACAGACATTTTCCCCCATCTCAATACCCTACTTTCCAATTTTTAATTTTTCAATGTTTATTTATTTATTTATTTATTTTACGAAATTTTAAAGATGCATTAAGCCTTCTTTCATGCTTTTCTTCTTCTTTTCTTGAGAAAGTAGGCTAAAAACTGAAAATAAAAACAGACGACTTTTTCTTAACAGGTAAAATATTTTGATTAAAATCCTTTTCAATGAAGGAAGAAAAGGATTTATCGCCAAACTAAGCACGTTTTAAAAAGGTTTAAAACAAAAAACAAACAAAAAAAAAAAAAAGTAAGGAAACAATCAAAGGGAATATAAGACGTAACCATGGTACCATACAATTTTAATTTCCGCTTCGAAAATAATTCCATCTATTGAAACGATTCCTACAGCTCTCCTAATGCTCGTTAAAACTTTAAATAAACTTCACCATAAGTAGAAAAATCCAAGCTTTCGAATGATCTAAAACTTGAAAATGTGAATGAAATACCCCCCCCCCCCCCTCCACACACACACATATTATCAAATTTATGTGAAAAATGGGCCTAAAATTGGAATAGAGAAAGAACAAAATCGAATGTTCGAAAAATCCCTTATGCTACAAACTAATTTTGTGCGAAATTTTATGAAAATGGGCCGAACGGTCTAGGCTAGGCGCCTAGTTAATATTTGTTTGAAAAAATCATATTCGAGTGCTGTAAAAGTTTCTGTCAAATTTAATGAAAAATTTTACGTTTTAAGTTCACCTGAAACTGTTTGACGAGTTCTCTGAGGAGCTGGATTAAATGGAAGCTCTTCTCGCAAAGAATGTTTTATTTGAGCGAAAGAACAGAAAGCTTTTAGGAAACAACTTTAGCACAGAAAGGTGTCGAATTAGAATTTCAAAGCCCTCGTATAAAAACTTTTAATATTTGTTTCTGAAAACTGTATTAACTTCATATTTACAATAAACATGTAGATTTTTTTTAGTGGGGGGGGGAAGGGTGACGCCAGCTAATTACCGATCCGGGTAACACCCGTGCCACAGCGGAAAACACAATATCTTCTTTAAATATTTAAATTTTCATTTATTTATTTATTAAATTATAAATTTAATAATTTATTTATTTATTTATTAAATATTTAAATTTTTATTTTGAAAAAAAAAAGTTAGATTCTTCCAAATAAAAACATCAGAACCATTTGAATGAGAATTTTCTTCACTACATTGATATTTTCTTCCCATAGCTTCCGATATCAGCGCAAATCGTCCACTGTTTCAACTTTCGGGCCAGGTAACCCTACTTCCATCGCACTGGAACACTTTTATGAGCTATTTTTCCGCTTTCTGGTAGAAATGAGTACACTTAAGCCCTAATAAGGTCACAGAGCGGAAATACAAGGACACCAAAGGTTGCGGGAGCAGCACAATGGCAAAGAAATTCGACTAACCCGGGAAGAGGAGGATGCGAGGATGATACGGTCATCAAATCTAGATTTCGGCCACCAGAACGACAAGGCCACACACCAGGAACCATGCGGCAGGTGAATAGGAAGTGGAATAGTCCTCTTTCGAGCGGGCGAGGGGTAAAATTGTTGAGCAGTAGGCCAAATGTCATCCTTGGACTAATTTATTGCAGAAATGAAAGGGAAATGAACAACTTGAGGGTCGTTTTCGTTTTTATTCCAGCTGAACCTTAAACTTGCGACTGTAGATCAAATGTAGGTTTCTACTTTCAATTATTGATTCCAGCTGTGGTGTTAAAGTTAATTGACCAAAAGGTGCCAAGAGCTTTGACAATTTTTCAGTTTTATGTGTTGAATTTTAGCATTATCTGACGCATACCAAGTGTAATTTCTTCTTCTTTTTTTTTTGTAAGATACAATTTAACTATTTTTTTAAATGCAATTTCAAAACTGAGCTCGTGGGTCACCTATGGAGCATAGCGTTCCAAATGTGTCTTAAGTGTTGAAATCACTTTTAAAATTAAAAAAAATATCGGCTTTTTCTTCTAGAAGAGCAATTCTAAGTTGAATTAAAGTAAAAATAATTAATTACAAGGAAAAGAAACTATTTAAACAAACGAAATTCGTTTTCACAATGTCTCCTTCAGGTGGGCCACCTTAGGAACAAGCATATGGTCACTATTTTCACGACGTAAAATTATTTATCTGCTAAATTTGTTAGAGTGGCCATCAGGGTGATTTGATTGATCAGTGAATGTGGCCATCAGGGCCCGATTAAGTCAAGTTGGTACCTAGCCTGGAATAGTTTGGCGTCCTTCTCACAAGAAAATCTGCTCATTTTCAAAGTAGTAGTTTCTATAAAAAGGAAGAAAGAAAGAAATTAGCAATATTCTGGGGCACCTAAAATTGTGGTCCCAGGTTCACGGACCTGCCGGACCTCGCGTTAATGAGGTCCTGAATGTGATTAAAGAGAAAGAAATAATCTTTCAGAAAACCTATCTTAACCCAAAGTTCAAAGAGTTTAAACAAATGTAAATTAATAATATATTTCAACTTGGAAATTAGAGCTACTTACCATCAAAAAGGAAATCCCTCTTTACAATAGCGACCAATCAAGGTACAGTCGAACTGGCTCATAACGAGCCCTGACTTAACGAAAAGTCGGATTTAACGAGGAAATAAGACATACTTGGCAAGTGCTATGTTAAGTCTATGGGATCAAAACTCGCTTTTAATGAGCAAGACCCGCTCTTAAAGCGAGCAATATTTTTGTGATTCATAAAATTCGTATTGACTAACAGCTCAGTTTATTATTTTTTGGTAAATTTTCTTCAACATTCCAAAGTCAACCCGAAGAAGCTGAGAACAAGCAGTGACACCCCTTTTTTTCAATTTGTGTAGGAAAGAAACATTAATAAATTATACATGCATGTGCGTATATGTGTATTCTACAAAAGCAATGACATGAAAAAAATATATTTAGGCAGTTCAAATCAAAGTAACCGACTTCTTTGGTACCGTACGGTGGTTGAAAAAAAAAAAAAAAAAACAATCATGATGAATTGTTATGGGTTTTTTTTCACGAACTCGTTTTTTACGCGCACTCGGTTATAACGAGCAAATACCGAGGTCTTTTAGCGCTCGTTTTGACCGAGTTTGACTAATATATTCAAACTCAGGTATTTTTACTGCAGATACGTGTTTTACAACAGGGCTTTTCAATGGAGGCCATATAGCCCCCTTGAAGGCCCCAGAAGAAATCTAGCGTGCCGCAGGAAAAAATTTAAAACTAAGCAGTCATCAACCTTGTGAAAGAAGCCAATAGAGACCACAAGGGAACCAGTGTAATATTTTATTATTTTTTTTCCAAAAACAAAATAAATAAATAAATAAAGTAATTACAATTTGTTTTTCTGCACATTAGTATGTTGCTGTACTGTTTTTTCAATACTTTTCAGAACAATTTATTTATCCGCTAGAATTTACTTAACGGGGGGGGGGGGAGTGAGGTATTTTCTCTGATCATAACAATCCTTAAAAACTGTTTCAGTTTTTTTTTAATCAGTTCTTGAATTTTTCCCATTAAACTTTGAAATAAAAAAATACATTGGGTCCTCTGAAATCTATCCCAATAACCCAATTTTAAGGGGTGAATTTCACCTCGTTGAAAAATGTTTAATGCCGTTAAAAAGAATGGTTTCAAAGAAGTGGGGTTCTATCGATGTTCAAGTTGAAGTTTTATTCCTATCGGTGAGTGATACTTGGGTAGGATTTCTCCTGAGCCCGATCTATGCAAAGATTCTGTCATTATGATCCTGTGTTGCACATGCTGCACCAAGAGCTAATCTCCCCCCCCCTCCCAGAAAATATCGAGTTATCAGTGCCCCAAAGGTGATGATTCAGCTTTCTCCTATCCATTAAAGTTAGCATGGAATTTTTGTTAGTATTTTTCAATTTATTAAATTAGGCAGTGAGAAGCAAAGGGATGTAAGTGGCAAAATTAAAAAATTTCAGAAATAACCAGTACACATGGTAAGTGAACCTCTCCTCTGTCTTGGGGCAAGAGGTAGTACTAGTAGCCCTGGTAGTTGCTGCTATACAGCATGATTTAGAAAAAAATTTCAATGAAAGCCTACCTTAGATGTTAACTTTAAACGCGATTTACTCAAAACTTGAAAATATCCACTTAAATCCTTTGCTTCTCACTGCCTCAAATGTGGTGTAATATGTTTTTATATTGATAGTAAAGAAGTCAATAATTTTTCAAGAAGATAGTCCATTTTGACTCTTTTTTTTTTTTTTTTGCCTTTAACCTAGCGTGAGGTAATCTTTGCTCAAAGTTGGCCTTAATAAAGACCCATATTCCTAATAAGGCCACCCATTCTCCTTTGTTAAACTTTTGGCAAACATAATTGAAATTAAATCTTGTCTTGAAATTACTTTTTTTCTTATTATTTATGAGTCAACTGATAAATATGCAAAGGGGGAGCAGATTGAATCATAAATGAGCGAGATATTAGACCATGAACCTTAGGGTGGCCTTATTTGGCACCCTTACCTTACTTAACTACAACCAGATCTCGTGGTTATTGCTTATTCGTTCGCCAAACTATTACAGGAACAGAAATTCATCACCTAAGAGAAAGCCATTTCCTCGTTGTAAGCACAGTTCCAAAACGTCTGTTCAAAAACTCTAAATAGCTTCTTCCATAAATGAATTCAATTCATTAAGTCATTTTAAAGGAAATAGCATCGGGAAAACTCAGGAAGTCCATGTTTAACAATACATTTACGCATTTCATGGGAAATAAAATCATTTCTTTAAATAATATCGCAGATTAATATTGCTTCATGCTTGGCCGACAGTGCGAAACTGAGCGATTTTATAATTGCAGATTTGATGAAAGTATTTTTAGAGTTTTTGTGCGAAGAATATATTTGTGGCCGTTTCATTAAGAATAAAACGTGACCATTTGTTTTCTTCCTCACAATAAGGCATCTAATGTTTGGTAACAACATGTGATTTAATAAAATTATGCATCAATTAATTCGTATTTATGAACAGTAGCGTAACTATGGGGTCTAGCGCCCGTCGCGAACTCAAGAAATTGCGCCCCCCCGCCCCCCCCCCATCCAGGGTCTCCCACATGGGAAGTCACCAAGGTTATTTTGGAGGTATTTGTGTTTTTTTTTTTTAAACATTTTGATTACTTGATTCGACAAATACCTACAATTCGACAGAAGCCTACACATACACAACTAATACACACGTCTCCATTCAAGAGGAAAGGTAGGCTTGGAGGGATAAGAGGCATGTCTAGAAACAAGTGAGTAGGGTAGTAACCAATGAGTACGGTCCTGTCGCAACTCGTGAATGCGAAAAACATAATTTGAATTCAAAATTTCAGAATTCAAATTAATTTTTCTTATTTTCTTTTTTTTTTCTTGTTTTCTTTTTAGAATTGTTTTCAATGATGCCTAAAGTTCCTATTCAGTAGATGTTATATATGTGTATGTATATATGTACCCCCTCTTGCTCTTTTTGTTGCGATTTTTTTAAATTTTTAAAGCATCTTTAATTCTATAATAAAAAAAAATATTTATTTATTTTTATTTTTTATCACTCGAAATGCCGCTCCCCTGGAGCTGCGCCCCTGGTGAGAGCCACTCCTGCCAAGCTCTAGTTACGCTACTGTTTATGAACTAGACCAGCGGTTTCTTAAATTGTGTGTCGCGGTTCCCCAGGGTTCCATGGAGATCATGGGGAAGAATTCCACGAAACTTTTTTTTTTTTTTTAATGATCAAATTAGTCACTTAAAAATTAGGTTTGAGCAAAGTGTCTAATGAGTATTTTCCGCTGAGAAAAAATATTAATCGTAAAATAAAAAGCCATTTTATTGTCAATGTATTACCTTCCATTATGTCAGCTCTATAAAACGACTCTTTTATTGAAATGGCAAATGATCCTTCCTTACACCAGAAATTAAAAATAATACCATCCAACGAAGTTCTGGTGCAATTTTAAAGATGAATGTCCTCAATTGTCACGAAATTTCTTGTTGGCCTTTTTTACGTTACAACTAAATTTATGTTTTCAACTTATCTGTCAACAAAAACTAAATATCATCACAGACATATTGCTAAACTTAATCTAAGAATGCAACTTTTTTCCAGAAAGCCTGATATTTAAGAATGTATGTGTCATAGTAAAAATAGGAACTACTCGGCATCATTTAATAACAACTTTAAAATTTTCTTTGAAACGAGTTGTAGATATTTTTTAGACAATAAAAGAAAAGAAAACGCTTTTATTCAAAATAAACCATTCTTAGAATGTTGCATGCAAACTATACTATTAAGGAGATAACACAGGGGTTCGACGAAGAAAGTGGACATTCGAAAAAGTTCCACGAAACGCTGAACTAGACAATCGCCCGTAAAGGTATGACGGGTGAAAATTTCTTCTACATTTAAACGAAGCAATTGCCAGTTTGCTGATAGTTTGATAACTGAAATTTCAACCTAAACTCCATAGATAGCGTTAATTATTGTAAACCACTTTTTCGTTGCTTATTCTCCTAAAAATTAGTCTTACCAGTAAAACAGTTAAGTTAACCGGATCCAGTTCAACCTCGTCAAAATAAAGCATTTCCCTGCATGTGAGACATTGCCGAAAAATATTACCAAATTGTCATGCTGTGGCGCGAGTTTTATTGCTGGTGACGTCAGGAGCGTTACTCGATCAGTGAATTCGCTATTATGTATACGAGTATAAGAGAGAGCAAAAAGAAGCTGGATTAATAACATAGAAGTAAAGAATTTATGCAGTTTTTCTGTTGTAACATTTCTGGGTAATATATTTTTCTCTAATTTTTCATTGCTTAAGTGATTTCAAACAAGAATGGAATTCTTGGCAGGATTACTTATGATTTATTTCGAAACCGCGTAAATTGAGACCTAATACTAGTGTTAAAATAGGGATTTGGTCCAGCAGATAACAAAGTACTTCATTCTAGTGATGACTAATTGTATAATAAGTTTAATGTGTACTTATATCGACTTTTATGTACAACATGCATAAAGAAAACGTAAATTAATTTCGTGTTCTGTTTATAAAGGAGCTGGCTATGATAGTCTTTTGGAGGTCATTAAGAATTTTTCTCTGTAATTCTTTGCAGATCATTAACGCATCCATGATCACTTACGTCATTTCCATGATAGAATTTTCATTCACTAACAAATCAGAAAGATCATTTCCGTTGTCTAGGAATGTCTCAAAATTTTTAATGTTAACGTTTTTGGTTGTGCGTCATTGACGTCAGTATCCTCGTTGGTTTTGGCCTCCTTTGTCACTCCTAAAGGCTCTTCTTCTAGTGAGTTGTGTGAGTTTAAAAACTTTACTTCTGGAAAGAGCTCTGGAACCAATCGCATAAAATGTCTCCCGTGGCCCAAGAACGATTATTAGTGCGCCAAAATGCAGTTTATTATGTTTAATCTGCAAGCTTAAGGAGTTTTGATTTTGAAAGAGGGGAAAAATTTATCTGTTTGCGTTGCCGCATCTGCGTAAAACCGAAACTCATCCGCGTAAAATAAAATAAAGGTGTCAAATCTTAAAGCGCGTATAATCGAAACCGCGTAAAATAAGCTCGCGTAAAACGAGGGTCTACTGTATCTCTTTTAAGGCCCATTTCCTACAAATACTTACATAAAAGTTTTCAAGCACCAAGCTTTAAACTGCAGCAACTTCTTGGTTAATAGGCATGCAAATATTTTCCGATTCTCAAATTCACGTTGAATGAATTGATTATTATAATCTTTTGACTCATATAAAAAATTAACCGAGTTTTTAAACGTGCCTTATGCTAAAATAATATCTGCAAAGCTTTTGAAAACTGTTTTGCTATTTTCTGAATACCATGCGCCGCTATTTTAATTTGCAGGCGTTTTATTTACGCAACGCATTGCCATGTTTTGTTTAGAAAGTTCTGGTATTCTGTTATTTTGAATTGGGCGGTAAAACAGTTATTAGACTTTATTATGCAGAGATATACTAAATTAAAACATAAAATACACCGCCAGCTCAGTCATTCTGTCCGAGGACTGCAATTTCGTGCTTATTAACACTCATCAGCCCGGAATAGGAAGTGACTGAGCTGGAGGTGGAAAACCTCTTAAAGGAAGCCAAGATAGCCAGACAAACTGGTAGGTAATATAAAATTAGCACAGCCCAGACGAGTGACCGAAAGTATGGTTCGGTTCAACTCGAAGATTGAAGGCAAGGCATGGTATATTCAGTACGTTTTTGGCCCTATGGCCAGTTCTAAGGTAGAAATACATAAAATACACCGCCAGCTCAGTCATTCCATCCGAGGACCTTAAGTGGTTTTCCACCTCCAGCTCAGTCACTTCCTATTCCGGGCTGATGAGTGCTAATAAGCACGAAACTGCGGTCCTCGGATGAAATGGCTAAGCTGGCGGTGTATTTTATGTATTTCTGTCTTAGCCCTCGCCATAGGACGGTAAGTTACTGAAAAAACTACATTAAAAGTTCGATATTTCAAAACATCAATGTTTTCGGGTGTATGTATCGATACCATCGATGTTTTGATTTTGAATAACGATATTTTGCAACATCGACGTCGCACCATTACCCGACATTGTACCTACTATCTGATTTCCTTTAGTACCTATTACTACTCGTATATGACAAAGAACTTGAATATTTGACTGATATGCAAATCAGGGGCCATTCCTTAATTACGTAAAGGTCCCGAGGGGGAGGAGGTTGGAAAAATCTCTACGTACACTTACTTGGGGGAAGGGGGGAGATCAAACCCACTCTTACGTAATATTTTCCAAGTCGATATTTTACATTTGAAATCGCGCGGTTGATTGGTTTGACAGAGATTATATTTCATTCGCGTCCGGAAGGTAAAAAACGTAATAGGATGAGTTGTTTATTTATTTATTTTTCTTGTTTTACAAAGAATGAATTGAATAGCGTAAAATATAATAAAAGAGTCGCACTGTATATGGCATGTTTTATTTTAATTAATATCTCATCATATACAAAAAAAAAAAAAAAAATCGAAAAAACATTTAGTCTAGATTCCAACTTTTTAGTAGATATTTCTTCACACAAAAAGGTTTTATTTAATCATAGTGAATTTAATTTCGATTCCAGTGATGTTAGATCCGTTATTTTATTATTTTGAAAAACGAAATGGAGTCTTACGTAAGAATAGGAGGGGGGAATCTTACGTATCCTTTCATGGGGGGAGGGGGGTCAAAATTCACCAAAATCATCCTTACGTAATTAATGAATAGTAGCCCCTTACCACTTCCTCATACTTTCTCCAAAGCCAACTGCCAATTGATTTTTATCGAGCAAAGAATAATTTACACTAATTAGCGTAATTAAGAAATATTTACACTAATTAGCGCAAGCATGACCTGGCAGCGTATGTACTGTGTGATTAGACCCTTCGTAACCTTCACAATGCTACCAAGTTAGCTCTTGGCTTCCAATGTTAGAAGGTAGATAATATGCAATGAAGGTAGTAACATCACTGAATAAAAACTTGCTGGAAATGTATTTGTTTGAAAAAAGCAATATTAGTTGCGGACCACGCAGTATTTGGAGGAAAAAAAATGTTTCCAGAAATTTGCTATAATTTTCCATCATCAGAAAAAACGTGTTCTGTTTTCAAAAATGACGGAAGGGTCCTATCTAATTATGATTCACGACCTACGGGAATATAATTGCAAAATCACTGCCTAGTTAATACGAATTTTTTTAAAAAATATATTGAAGTAGGTCTACACAACCGCACAAAGTTACTTTACAGATTATATAATTATGTGACTTCAAAATGAATTAAATCAGATGACACAAAAATTATGAGTGAGCTAATCAGATAACGCTTAAAGTCACGTTTTGTTTACTTAACGTAAAGCGGCTTGCGATGATTGTGATCCTCTGACATTATTACAGAGTTTAAAGAAACAGATTATATTACCACTGCTCAAGCAAAAAGAAAAAAAAAACTGGATTAAATTATTTTTCTAAACAAATTCTTTAAGGCAGCCCAATGCTTCTGAAATGATATACAGGAAACGAAGCGAAACTAGAACTGTGCATATCAAAAACACGTGTTTGCAGAGATTTGGTTGAAATCTTCCGCGCTAATTATTCCAGACTCTCGTTATGTTACATCGTTTGCAATTTGTTTTCTTCGGCGAAAGTTTTACGACAACGACTGTTGATGCGCGACGCAAATGACACCTACTTGACTACAAGCTTTCTTCCTCGCGAAAGATTACTTGAGCGGAAATGGAGGAAACATTTCTCGTCGCATACATTTCTTTCGCTTACAGTTATGTAATTATTTTGTTAAATGGATGTCTTTTAAAACCTGGGAGCGGAAAAAAGAAGTTTTTAAAATGTGTTTCTTAAGTGGTTTGTGTGCATTTAAATAAAGGAATCAGAAGCCCTGGATCCTTTAGAATTACTCTTACTCTACTGGCAACTCCACACTACAGACTTTTCACTCCACAGGGTCCTCCGTACCTGTGATGATGTTGTATTCAGTGCTTTTGGTAAAATATGTTATATATGGAGGTTCATTTGTGATATTATTAGGTTCGGTAGAATGGAAAAACAGGGCCGTTGCTATTATTATTCAACTTTTATTTTCGTGAATTAATTAATATGAATATGTTATTGCAAATACTACTCAGCCCACTACAAGACACCTAAATATTCAAATATTAATGTGAAGCAAATTTTCTATAGATATATTAATAAGAATGCCTTAGTACCTCATTTTTCTCAAAGGCATACGGGCTGTATCCGAAACATCTGCACTGTGCTTTCTACACCCGCTAAAAAATCTTCTCTTTCGTCCCTTCTCCTTCCCAAAACATTCCCCCGGAACCCAGGCAAGTTCTTCGCCAATTCGCCTCCTCCGCAGTAAAACAAAACCCCGCCAAAAGCGCCAGCACACGCACAATTCTACTGCTCGCGAGGCCAAAAATAAGTAACATGTCAGCATTGCAGTACCTACCACTATTTGTGGTTTAACCAGTGGAATGGGATCCTGAAGACAGCTCTAATTTTTTGATCCAGACCAGAAACCGAGCAATCCCTGGTCTGAATCAGAAGCCCTGAATCTGTTAGAGTTGCTCTACTATCTACTCCACACTACAGACTTTCACTTTTAACTCCAGGGTCCTCCTTATCTACCACTATTTGTGGTTTAAGGAATCATAGTACCTTTCAAACATTTTTTTTTTAAATTTAAGTAAATTTTATATTTCTTTGAAACCATAACATGCATACTTATTTCTTAATCAATAATTCATTTTCAAAATTTAAAAAAATTGCCTACTTTTTTTTAAAATTCAAAAAATTGAAGAAAATTTCAATTTTTTGAAATCCTTAAGGTTTTTTTATTTTTGCACTAATTCAAAAAAAAATCTGCTAAACAATCACTATAATCATCTCAAAAATGTATGCATTCATTTGCTTGTGAGTTTATTAGAAAATTTTCTGTGATTAATTATGTAAAAAACCAAAGTTTTTTTTTTTTTTTTTTTAATTGGTTTGTAAAGGTTTAACATGCTCTAAACATTTTAGTCATTTATAAAATGCTTATCCAATGCACAGTTTTGTCAAATATGTTACCCCAATTGCAAAAAGTATTACTTTGAAGCTGTATCTTTAATAGAAAAAAATCCTTAGGGATTCTAATGACATGAAAACACAAAAATACCATCATCGAGAAAAAGCAGTTTAAAGTTTTTCTTTTGCATAAGAACACATAGCGAGCATGGCCTAAAACCACTCATAACTTTTTAAATATATGAACTAAAGCAATGAAACTTTTCCCCTGTTTTCAGAATAGTTTTTAGTTTTGAAATAATCAATGAAATTTTTTTGATCGTTTCATCATTTTTAGGACCCTGAAGACAGCTCTGATTTTTTGATCCAGACCAGAAACCGAGCAATAACTGGTCCAGCACCCTGATAGATATCGTTTCACTTGGAGGACAGTGACCACTGGCATATTTAACGTCTCTCCTGTCTCTATCAATGAAGACGGTTGATCTTCGACCGACTGGGATCGAACCCGAGACCCTTCGGTCACAAGTCCAATGCCTTACCGATCAGGCCCCCACGATCTATTATAGACTTGTCTCCAACACCCGCTATGACAGGGGTTTTCAAACTTTTTCGACCCTTCGAAGAATTAGAATTTTCTCACGGCACCCTAGTCCATCTCTATGATTTGAGATAAGTACGTAAGTGTGCCAAATTAAGCTACCCTAAAGCTCAAAACCTAATATCAATCCAACGTTTGCATATTCATTAGATGACCCATAAAAACAAAGAAAAAAAATTAAACCAAGGGAAAATTTAAGTTTCAGTTATGTTTCCCAACAGTTTTTACTAAAGAAAAGCCTTATTAAGAACATGGGCCCTAATAAGGAAAACTCTGGGCAAAGATTACTTCACGCAGAGTTGAAGCCAAAAACACCCCAAAGTAGTATCAAACTAAAACGAATTGAAAGAGTCTAATATCAATATATATTTAACCACATTTAAATCCTGGGAAGGGCCTTAATGGTCTACCTTATTTGGAAAACTCACGTATCATATACAGTAGAACCTCGTTTTACGCGGGGGTTCCGTTCCACGGAAATACCGCGTAAATCAAAACCACGTAAATTAAGACTTAATAATAGTATTAAAATAGGGGTTAGGTTTCATAGATGAAAAAAAAAATAAAAACTACATTAGTGATAAGTAAATATATATAATAATTTTAATGTGTATTTATTCCAATACATATGCACAACATGTATAAAGAGAACATGAATTAATTTAGTGTTTATATAAAAAAAAAGAGCTGCTTATGTTATTCTTTTGGCATTCAATAAAACAAATTTCCTCTGTAGTACTTTGTGGGGTATTAACGCTTCAATGATCACTTGCATCATTTCCATAACGGGACATTCCATCCCTAATAACCCAGAAAAATTATTTGCCATTTTCGATGAATGGCTCAAAATTTTCAGTGTGAAAGCTTTTGTTTGCGTGTCATCGATGTCGATATCCTCGGTAGTTTCGTTCTCAATTGCCACATCTAAAAGCTCTTCTTCCAGTGAGCTCTGAATTGTGTGAGTTGAATAACTTTACTTCTGGAAAGAGCTTTGGAACCAAGCGCAAAAAAATGTCTCCAGTGAATCAAGCTCGCTTGTTAGCATGTCAAAATGCAGTTTATTACTTTTTATCTGCAATCTCAGGAGTTTGAAATTTGAAAGAGGGGTAATTTTTATCTGTTTGCAATGCCACATCCGCGTAAAATCGAAACACAGCCGCGTAAAATGAAATAAAGGTGTCAAATCTTAAACCGCGTATAATCGAAACCGCGTAAAATAAATCCGTGCAAAACGAGGATCTACTGTATATATTGATAACATCAACGCTTCGCAGCACCCCTCGCCTCTTCCTAAGGCACCCTAGGCATCCGCGACACCCAGTTTGGAAACCCTCGGCTATGAGGCGTCCTTTTCTGCACAATTCACTTTTTATACCATTCACATTTTTTACGATAAGAAGCCGTCTTACGTGGCTACTCAAATGAATTTGAAGGCGGTATAAAGCATATTTCAACCAATATCTATGTTTTTGTACATCTATCTATTTAAATGCATTCAGTCTATCTACTTTTGGATTTATCTATACTCACTGGCCTATGAATTAGGAACTTGAGATCAATAGTTTAATGGACCACCTTTTGTACAGATAACTGCTATGATTCGTTTGAGCATCGAGTCTACAAGTTTCTGGAGTGCATTTATTGTCAGAGAATTACTATGCATTGGCTACATGGCTACGCAGCTTTTTAGGTCTTGTAAATTAGATGGAAGTTAGGAGAGTGCTGTCGGATGCATCTTTCCAACGTATCACACACGGTACAGGCTATGCGAAGCCAGGTAAGGTGTTGGAAGTCAGACCGATGCTCAGCGAACCGATTTTCAACACTTCTGGCACGATGTATATTGTCCGTCTTTCAGATGAAGGCACTTCACCACGCCTCCTCGAACGCAGAGTTCCATTTTACGCGGGGATGAACGGTACGCAATCCACGCGCTTCTAAAGGAGACAACCAGACAGCCTTAATTTGGGTGTGCATTTAATGTGCAAGAAAGCCTTAAGTCTTCCTTACATTACTTGCTTCACTTGTCTGTCGTCATTTTAGTTATTCTTACATTTTAAAAGCTGATGCTTTTACAACAAAATGCTATGATCCGAATATACCTTCGGTCGAAAACAGCGAAATAGAATCATCGGATACCACGAGACGAGGGAGGAGTCAAGTGCCTTCCTGTGAAAAACGGACAATAGTTGCATTATCGTCCATGAAGTATCCGTCACCATCAGGAAAAAAAATGCAACATAGCAGGGTGCACTTGATCTGACAGTGTAGTATCTAAATATCGCATGGTTGTTTGTATAATTTCGAGGAACACTATTACACCACTCCCATACCAGCAGAACATGCTCAATATCATGATGCTCCAGACCCTTACACAGTGCACGCATTTCAATTTTCAAATGCAAACCTGAAAGGTTTCTAATTCATTGACCAGTGAGTGTATCTCTATAACCAGGGCTTAGTTTACGTGGGAGTTCGCAGGGAACTCTGCTCCTGCACTTTCTTTTTTTTTTTTTTTACCCAACTGCGCGTGCGCGACGCAAAGGAGGGTAATGTGTTTATCAGTCTATGTATTTATGTTCGTTTCTATGTGGCGTTCTAGGGGCTAAACGCCTTGACCAATTTTGGTAATTCTTACGTCAATCGATTTGTCTTAACCTTGGGAGTGTCACTAAACACATAACAGTAATCAAAAGTACCATTTCAAAAACCAGTTGCCATTTTGTCAGTTTGGGATCGGCGCACGCTGGGTGTCGCATGCTACCTGCAAGCGACAAATGCAGGTAGTTTTCGCTGACTCAATTTTTTCGCTCACCAAGTCTGCTAATTAGGGTCTCAATGGCCGAATGGTCTAAGCGATTGCTTCTCCCACTTGAGGCGGTGGGTCAAGACACCCTCGCTCCGGATGTACTTTTCCCTCTTTCTATTCCTATTCCTATTCAGAGTCACAACTGTATTTATGTCGAGGACTGCATACTAAGTGCCTTGCCTCCATTATTTTATATACCGATAGATGGCAGCACCACCACCGGATCGAACAGTTAATGAGAATTTAGACCTAGTCCAGGTGCTAATAGCTACCTGGTGCTAGCACCCCCAGAGGTATCGTTTCACTTGGAGGACATTGAGACCACGAGCATATTTAACGTCGCCCAGTCCCCTTTAATGACGACGGTGGGTCTTCGAACCCACAGGTTCGAACCCAGGACCCTCCGGCCCCGAATCCGACACTCTACCGATCGGGCTACCACGGCCCCATTCCCTCTTTCTGATGCAAATTCTTTCATGTGTTCTTTATATGTATTCTGTAGTGTAATAAAAATATATTATGCGTAACGAAGGCAAGACACTCAGATTGCAGTCCCCATACGTTTTTAGGCACTTATCCATGGGAGGTCGAGTCAAAAAAAAAAAAAAAAACTCACCATTCATTCGGGGGTGAGCAAAATGGAAATTAAGGTCGATTTTTGAGAAAAAAATTTTTCGCGAATACAATACTTCCTTTTTTGTAAAAGGAAATAAAAAGGCTAAAAGAACAAGGTGCGTTTTTTATTAAAAAAAAAAAAAAACTTTTACAGGAAGTATTTTTATTGTAAGGTTCAAAAGATGATTTTTATTTCTCAAGTTTTTTATGACGTCATGCGTCTATTTTTGATTGCGTCCTAGTCAAACAGAAGAAGGAAAACGGAACGAATGAACGATGTTTATCGTGCAATAAAAACTTCACCAAAGCGAAATTAATTATTTTAATTATTGAATACTTCCGAAACTAAACGTCAAAATGATGATTGCCTTGTGAAAAATTAAGAACGATAGTAAGGAAGTGTACGTACAAGAGGTAAGTAAGGTTGCATAAAAGGGGTCGGTCGTCTATATGTTAAAATTATCTTAACACGAACGTGAAAAATGGGAAATCGCTGTAAATTTGTAAAATTCGTAATCGCCTTTTGAGCCATATGCCGGGGGAAAATCCCTTTCATTTCCTTAATTATTGCCGAATACCATGCAAATTTTTGGCCGAACTTATGATCCAGTAGTAACCAGCGGCGGATAAAAGGGGAGGTTATGGGGTATGGACCCCCTCCCCCCCTAAGCCGCCAACAATAGTTCCATCCACATTGTGTTCAAATAAATGAATAAAACGCAAGCGATTTCAGTGTCCGTCAATTAATTAAATGTTTTTGAAAGTAAATATTTGAAACTAGCGGTACCCGCACGGCTTTGCCCGTAGTAGAAAATTAAGGGGTCATTTAGTTCGCCTGTATGCTTACAAATAATGGATGATGAATTTCTCGCTAATTTTCTATGTTCATTTGCTCGCCCATGTTCCACGTTATAATAATTTTCTCGTCCACAACGTTACAGTAATTTGCACTCGTCCACGTTATGATAATTTGCTCCATAAAGAAATATAGAACAAATAGAAAAAGAACAAAATCAAATTTTCGAAAAATCGCTTCGAGGTGTACATCCGAATGCTACGTACTAATTGTGTGCCAAATTTCATGAAAATCGGCAAAACGGTCTAGGCGCTATGCGCGTCACAGACATCCAGACATCCAGACAGAGATCCAGACTTTCAGAACTCCAACAATATTCGTCAGTAAAAAACTACCTGTATTTTTTTAAAAAAAATCTTTGTTTGCTATATTTATTCAACCAAATTCTCTGTCTCCTTTTTCCAAATATCGTTGAATCTCGAGAAAAGAGGAAACAATTTCAAAACGCATGATCAGTGATGCGTTGTACAATTAGAGCAACTGTTGAGAACGCTGTCAGAACTGATTGGATAGAATGATGTTGTGAGCAAATACTCACCACTACTTTCACGATTCACACCGAAGAAACACCGCTTTTGAGGTAACATAACGAAAGATGTGCTAAACATGAGCTTATTCTGTTGACCTATTTTAATGGAAACTTTGTGATGGTCACCGATAGTGCAGCTCCAAATAAAGTGCAAATCTCGTTTATATATCCAGCTCGAAAGAGAAATTCTACTGAGAGTAGTGATTGCAAGCAGAGATCAAATTTTATATCTAGCAATCGTTCGAAAAATACAGGGTGTACCAAAAAGAATCATCCGATTTCAAAAAATCATAACTATTCTGTTTTTCGAGCTAAAGGCGCCAACAACGTACTGTTGGAAAGAGGAAACTCTCAAGTTTTACGTGATTTTTTCTTGTGGGGATTTATCAAGGACTCTGTATATGTGCCTCCTCTACCAACAACAATGGATGATCTAAGGAAGCGCATAACAACAGCAGTGGAATCCGTAACTCAGGACATGCTCGCTGCAGTGTGGGACGAGTTTCAATACCGTTTAGACATATGCCGTATATCTAAAGGTGGACATATGGAACACCTTTGAAAATGGAAGGACATATGGAAACTTTTTCAGTTTCCCTTTCATCCAAAAAAATTTGTAATTGCATATGTTTATTACTGTTCGAAATATAGACATGCCAAATCAGTTGATTCCTTTTGATACACCCTGTATTTGATTTTCAACGTACATTGGACTTTCTCTATTCTGAACACTCATGGGACCAAACAAAAGTGTTCAGATTATGAGGGTATTCATTATATAGGGAGACTGGAAATACATGCATATGTATTCTATTGCGTTAATGGACCATGTTCAGCACTTTACCAAGCGAGCCGTTTGATACCAGTTTTTAAGCTATAGAAGTGCTGAATTGTGTCTTTTCCAAAATTTTAAAAGTATTTTTTTCTGAAAGAGCATGCTTAAAATCATAGGATCTGATCTTTTTCTAAATAATTTATTTAGGTTTAATATTTAAAAAAAATTACTTAAATCGGCGCGCTTTCATTGTTTACACTTCTGTCGTGTGACATCACAAATGTTGAAATGCCATTCAATTTTGCCATTTTCACAGAACAAAATATTTATTTCGCATCTTTACTTATGTGCATTGGCAACGATATGGTTGATAGCAAGCGTAGAGCGCTATTTTAATTCGCTGCTTGATTATCATAACGTGGAAACGTAGTATAAAGATGCTGCAAAGTGCGTCATTTGTGACGTCAATCAAGACCACGCCCTGTTTGAAAAATCGGACATATTAAACTAGTATATTGTGGCCATTACGAAACTTTTTTCTATATTTTTCCTTTTTCTGATCCCTCCCCATGCTTGACGAGGAAGCAATATTCCTAACAAAAACAAAATTACACATGCAAAAACTTGACGACCATCCCAATGTCTGAATTATTGTAAAAACAAAACAAAGAGCGAAAATTGAAAGTTACTTTAAAAGCCTTACTTGAATTAATTACAAATATTTTATTTGTCAACAAACATAAGATGGCAACAGTTAAAATTTTTAAATCATTGAGATAATATTTCCGATCATTTCCATACAATTAAAATCACGAGAAATGCGCAGACGACAATCTATTACGATTTATCTTTCTTATTGTTGCATTAATAAAACCATTTTTATTCGCAAAAAAAAAAAAAAAAAAAAATCAACACCTCTTGGAGCGATTGGAGTCAAAATTGAACCAAAGCCTATTTACGTATGGATTCACATATATTCCTAATTTCAACCAGAACGTAGCATTACTTCTTGAGATAGGGCACTCACAATGGAAAAAAAGAACGGGCGATTGCGCTACCCCCTTTTCAGCTGTTGACATCAAAATAAAATCAGCTCTTATACCCACTAAGGGCTACTTGTCAAAAAATTTTTGTTTGATTCCGTTCGTTATTTCTTGAGATACAGCAGTCACAATTGACGACAAAAAACGTTCTATAACTCAACCCCCGTTTGAGCTATTGACACCAAAATTGAATCAGCACCTGCTCCTGTTAGGTGCAACATATGGACCAAATTTTGTTTGATTCCGCCAGTTACGTCCTGAGGAATAGCAAGCACGCGTAACTCAAAAAACGTCCCATTGCTCCACCCCCCTTGGAGGAATTCGCGCCAAAAACCAATGGGCACAAGTTCACATAAGGGCACATATGTGTAACAAATTTCGTTCAATTTCATGCGGTAGTTTTTGCTGTAGAGCGGCCACAAAAAACTGGTCACACACAGACGTGACACACATACACACACACACACACACACACACACACACACACATACACACACACAGACAAACAGACATTTTCCAAAAATAGTCGAAATGGACTCAGCACACCTCAAAACGTTCGAATCCGTCAAAATTCGAAATTCGAAAATTTGCACGAATCCAATACTTTCTTCTATATATTAGATATAGAAGAAAGTAAAAATTAATTTAAAAAAACTGTTGGGAAAATGAAAGTATTTTCTGGGTCCATGTTATTATTATTATTATTATTTTTTTTTTTTTTTTTTTGCTCATTCTATCCATTTCAATGACTAAAAGTAGTATTTTTGCCTGAAGGAAACCACCGCATTGGGAATGGCAGTTGGCAGCCACTGTAATGTCCAATTAAACTCAGTAGGACCTAAACTCTTGCATTCCTTTCTTTCTTTCTTTTTTGACTTAAAAAGTTTTAACATAACATTCAACTATAAAATGTTAGATACAATACAGTTATCTTTAGAACATCTGTAAAAAAAAAGAGTAATTTTAATTTGCTTTTGCATTGTGCATTCTAATGTAAGGTACGTGTCATCATCCAATTGTTTAAGCAAAAACTTTTCAAGCCGCCGATTGCTTGTAGGTAATTGTACTTTAAAGGTCTTGAATGCCATTTGATTCAAGTGTTGGATTCTTGAAATACACAGTTCAGTTGCCCATATTGCTCAGCTGATTGATTTTATGTGATGCAGTAATTTCCATGAAAATAATTTTTCTCTTCCTCTCTTCATCATCTTCTTAACGCTTTTCAACCATTGTGACAAAATTGTGAAGGTATTTCAGTTTTCCCATTTTGATTCATAGAAATTTCCGTGTACTGATTGTGAACACGTTCAGTACATAGAGATGTAATAAGTGAACGGGGTTAAAAATAGCGCTCATAATACTGGGATAGGGTATTCAGAATACAGAGAAGTCAGCTTATGTTAAGTATATGGAATCTCGCCGGGACCATCAAAATGTGCTCAGAATATCTTGGTGTTCACTTTAGGGAGTGCTCAGATGGAGAAAGTTCACTATAACAATCAGATAAGGATTAAATCAATCCCGTTGCATACACTTTGTGGCTTTGAACCCAAGGCCCGACTAACTAAAAGTGAGGCCCAAGGCTTACAATGCTTTGGAGGCCCCCTCTCTACTCTATCACTTTAACTCAAAACGAAATAATGTTTAACATTTATTCAAAAGAGGAATTTTTATTATTTTCAAAAAATACATGATTTTTGGATGCTATGCATAAGTTAAAATTTGGGTCCCCTAAGGAAGATGGGGCCCCAGGCCCAGCTGGTCTGTGTGGTAATCAGGCCCTGTATTGAACCAGTGAAAGTTCAAATCATGTCTTGTGATTCCTCGCGTTTCCCTTTGTTTTGTGCAAGAGGGGGTAAATCCAATCATGTGTCAAGTTCAGTTGATGCCAAAAAGGATCTTTTTCCTTAGAAAAAACATTCAAAGTCGGACGTGCAATTGTGGGCCATCCTTTCCTTGTTGAAAATGGAAATGCTAGTGCACTGAAGCTACGGAATAAGTTCTCTAATGTCTGGGAGGTCCCGCCCATCCCGAAAAGCAAGGGCGTACCCCACTTAAATATCACGAAGAACCCCCCAACAAAAGGAAGAGCTTCCACCTTAAAAAGGGAAAAATACCCCTCAAAACAATACCCCAACCCGCAATCTGCGCCATGACCCCCCTAGGTGGGCACCCCTGCTAATGTCATATTTCAAAATGTATTCTATTAATCGATAACACCTTCGCCGCCACAACTCACACAGTGCTCTCTCCAAAAACCCGCGAGGTTGATATGCCGCACCCTGTAGTCTTTACTAATAATAAAGCTGAAAGTCTGTCCGGAGGATGTCTGGATCTCTGTGACGCGCGTAGCGCCTAGACCGTTCGGCCGATTTTCATGAAATTTGGCACAAAGTTAGTTTGTAGCATGGGGGTGTGCACCGCGATTTTTCGAAAATTCGATGTGGTTCTTTTACTATTCCAATTTTAAGAACAAAATTATCATAAGATGGACGAGTAAATTACGAAATTATCATAACGTGGAACAGTAACATGGGTACAAGCCAATTGGCGAGAAAATTCACCGTACATTATTTGTAAATATACAGGCGAACCAAAAGACCTTTCAATTTTTCTACGAGCAAAGCCGTGCGGGTACCACTAGTTAATTATAAAAATGCTTTGCAACCAGCAGATTTTCGGTAAGAGTTTTTTTTTTTTAGCTGTTTTACCCTATCATTTTCAAGGGAAAGTATCCCTGCAGAAAGGTTTATCAGCCGTATACCAGCTATTATAAAGCAGGTATGCCAGCTATATTTTAAGTTCGTTTATCTTCAACTTTCTTTTCAAGCAAAATCGTACAAAAAAGTTTCCAGATATTTTCTGCTATCATACCTAAATTGAGCTTCTGAATTTGAAAGATTCAGCTTTAAAAACGCGATTGCTTTAATCCCACTGAAATTTCCACATTGCATCATTAGCCATTTTGTTCGTGTAATTAATGTTCGTCTCTGATAAGATGAGGCTTCTCCTTGAGAGAGTTCTAAGGAAGTTTAGTGGAAGGGAACTGTAGTTGGGTTCTTCTGCGAAGTCCCACTTCAGTCCCATTCAACTCCAGACCAATAACATTTCACCCCTTTCTCTGAATGAATGAACTATCCCAAGGTCAGGCTTCATTTTACTGAATCATTTTTGCTATCGGTTTCTTGCCTTTTTCCTCCAACTTCTTCTTTCCTTCAAGCATAAGCTTTGCCATAAGCATAAGCTTATAAAGTAAGCAATACCTTTGGGCATAAAAAGTAAAATAGGAAAAAAAAACCTTAAAAAGCACAAATTGCAGATTACTGCAGACACGTGTTTCGGCGTTACAAGGAACGCCTTTTCAATGCAAAAGAAATGAGTTTATGGATGAAAAGACATCCGACAAAAGCCGAGAGTCAGATTAGCAAGCAGCTTTATAACTAATGATAGCGGATTTAAAGTCTATCTTTCTCTGTGAGAAAGCTCTTTCTGATTGTTTGCCTTCCTTATTGGTTTATAATTTTCTCATTGGTATTTGGTTAATCTGCTATTTTTAGGACTGTCAAATGAGAACAATAAGCAATCGTGATTGCTCAAAAAAATGAGGAAACTTATCTTGGGGCTTGGGGGTACTCTTTAAAAGAAAAGTTGGTCTGAAACCAACTTACATTTCTTTTGTATTATTTTAGACAGTTAATTTTTGGTTTATTTTGGGGGGGAAGCGTCGTTTTGCGTTCCCCTCCAACTACAGCACTGGAAGCGCTAAAATGATTTCTGAGCCGAACTTGTCAGCTTGTTCTCTTGGGCAGTCCCCCTATTTAGGGGGTCAGGGGGTTCAATTGCCCTCCTTTCTTTCTTAAAATCAATGTATTAAAATGATGAGAACATCACTGCCTTGCCTCTCCCCCTCCTTAGACCCTTAGAAAAATTCGAAGTGACCGGCCTGCTCTTGGTTGATTTAACTTTTGAATATTCCGTTGTCTGTTGATGTTAAGAGAATATTTGTCAGTTAAGGGTGGGGGGGGGGGTTGCAGTTTCAAAAATGTTTTTTTTTTCTTTTGTGTTTTGGCTCGTAGTTAAACTTTTTTCGAAAAATATGTTCCCAAAATTTCAATTCGTTCCGTACAAAACTAGCTCCGACAGCTGTTCTGACAGCTGCGGACGCTCAGGATGTCAGTGCTGCTTGCTTGGGGTTAGTTAAATATAGTATAAATAAATAATGAAAAAAGAAAAGACTGAGGAAATCGAAGTTGCTACAGGGACTGTCTTTTATGGAGCTGGAATTGATGCATTTTAGCTTCTAAAACTTAAAACGCGTTTTTCTCAAAACCACTTTTTTCAAAGTCGGTGTTCACTCCCATTTTAAAAATAATTAACCGATCCATTTCAAATTTTGTACACACATTCTGCATATACTCCCCCCCCCCCCGCTTTGAGTTTGAGGGGTTTTTTTTTTTTTTGTTTTTTTTTTTTAATGCGCTTTTTACTAACAAAATAGCGGAATTTTTCATGAAAAAGATTACTTTTAACTTCAAATGATCGCCAAAAATTTTAAAGTCAAAAAGAAAAAAATCTGAGAACGTAGGGGGAGGATTAATTAATATTTTGTCTAGATTCAAATAGAATTTGATTTCAGATAAATGTCAGCTGAGATACAGTGAACATCGCAAATCATCTTTCTCCAAAGGGGATCTGGGAAAAACTCCGTCATCGGCTTGTCTGGGGATATTTTTTGATCAAAAATTTCTTAAAACCATAAATAATATTGCACAAAAGGTTTTAATAAATTTCATCAAACCAAGAAATTCGTAAGAAAAGTGAATTTTTTGACGCTGAACCCCCTCCCCCCCCCTCTTAAGCAGTTATGAACAACTTAGAGTTGGTTGAAAAGTTTGAAAAAAAAAACCTCTTTTATACTTTGAGAAGAATCATATTGACTTGGCATTGTTCTATAGCAGTCACGTTTTCACGAAGATTAATGGGAAATTAAACTGTCAGCTAATGTATGATTTGTCTTTTTTTTTTGGGGGGGGGGGGGCTATTGAAAAGAAATGACCTTACATTCTTTTCTTTCTTTCTTTTTTTTTTTTTTTTTTTCCTTTTTTTTCCCCAATCTAAATCATAGACCTTAAACATTATCTCTGTCCATTAGTGTCTAAGAGATGGCGCCACTACTGTTTGATGAGCTTGCTGCAATAACGCTTCTGTTATTAAAATTAATATAGTAAAATCGTTTAAGTCGTCACTCGAGGGACCAAAAATTTTTGACCACTTACGCGGAGTGACTACTCATATGAAGTGGGAAATTAAGAAATAAAAAAGAAAACCTTACAAATACTTTCATAAATAGCAGTGGAATTCAGAAAGAAAAACATTAGCTTATGAAATCAATGTCTATAAATTTGTGGAAAATAAAAAAGAGAGGAAAAGAAAAAAAAACATTTGTTATAGTTACCATGGTTTATTTTCTCTTACTTATACATTACATTATATTAATAACAGCTTTTTTTAATGTACTTACGGTACGGTACATTAAAACAATCCATCAATGTGTTGACTGATGAAGTGTTGTGTTTACTGAAAGCAACTCTCTCTTCTAACATACTTCAAGCTTAAAATTCTGCTTCTGTTACTGACAAACTGTCTCCAGTACCGGCTTCGGTCCACAGAAAACTTTGACCAGTCCTCAGAGATTATACAACTACTTGCGTGGGGGGGGGGGACCCTTGTTCAAAGTAAATAAATAAAACAAAAACTAAATAAACAAGCAAAAATAAAAAATAGGATATTTTTTGCGCAAATGATGGGATTAATTTTTATAATTTTCTACGATTTTCCTCAAAGGCTCATTGTCTTACGTATAAAAATTGCAATAATTACTTTTATTTACCTTTCACTTTTTTTTAAATAAATTGCAATTGAAATCTTTCAATTAACTTATGAAACAGCTCCTTAAAACCGTTTGTTTTCCTTCACCGGTCCGAAATTCTTTTTTTACGAACTTTTACTGGCCCGCGGGTTAAAAAAAGTTGGAAAAAGCAGGAACAGATCATTCGAAAAAATTACAAAAGAGTGGAAACCCAAATCTAACATTTGTTTGGAAAATATTTTTAGTAAAATGGAAAAAAGAATGTGCAAATGCACACTGAACCCCAAAGTGGGATAATAGATATCACGGGATGTTTGTAGTCCTCGAAATAACTAAACACTTTCAATTTAGAAAATACTTTAAAATATTTTACTGCGGCTGATGTTTCATGAATGACTCATTGTTTCATGAATATCCATCTAAATATCCACTCATATCATAATATTTTTAAAAATTAGAATAATGCACGTATTTGCTAAGTAAAAGCAAGTAGATGTAAATATTGTTCAAATTTTTATTCCCCATTCAAAGTGTTCCTTTTTACTACAGTAACTTTCAAATTAAATAGTAACATGTAGGCAATAAAAAGTGTATGTTTTATCTGCTTATGTCATTCATTATTACCCATGATTTTGGCCCATAATTCGTAGCCATTTATTCATAACATTGAGAATGAACTACCATTAAAAACACTCTAAAAATCAGCCAGAGGTGTGTGCCCTATTGATACTCGCAACGCTGGGGGGGGGGGCTAAATACAGGCTGTCCCAAAACGACCGCATAAACTCTGCGCAGCTAGATTCCTCGTTGGGAGTATATAAAAACTGCCCAAAGAAGCGTCCCTGCACGATCCATAGTTTACGAGAAACAAATAGTGATTGCCGGATCGTTAAAAAAGTAGATCCGCGGATACGGATCATTAGTGTCAAGTTCCGCGGATACGGATACGGATCTCCAAAAAAAATTTTTTTTTACCCAATTCAACTATCCAAGTGTAAAATTTGTTATGGGAGGTATTCCCGTCAGAATAATGGCAGTTTCTTCAAAAAATGTCAACCGCGGCAAAAATATAATCAAGACTATGATTTACTCTTCAAAGAAATCTCCGTTAAAATTGAGGGAGAGTTGGAAGGAACGGGTCAGTGCTGCATTAATGCTTAGATGTAATGTGAAAAATTATTTCTAGCTTAGTCGGTAGATGTAGGATACAGGAGCAAGAGTGTAATGCCGGCTCCACACTCTCCCTGAAAAGCACGAGAGGTTTTTTTTGCCGAGAGATCTGTGACGTCATGGCGAGGGAAGCGTTGAACGAGAGAGCCGTTCACTCTCGGGCGAGGTGTTTTCGCACGCAGAAGCCGGTGATGTCACGAGCATTCGCGCGCGTTTCAACTGTCAATCCGCTTGTTTGTTTACAAAATGGACCACGAAGTAGATGCAGATTTTGCGATGTGCCTGTATTCTTTTTACATACAACTACCTACACATTTACAACACCAAGAAGGCAAAAAAGAACTCGAGGAAGAAGAGATGGTGGTTGACAAATAATGTTTATCCGCTATTTTTATGAAACTGTTTTATGACAACAAATGTGAATTTAAAAATTAAGATTACAACCAAAAATGGCCACAATATTATACAATTTAGTTATAAAAATAAAATATAAAGATCTGTACTCATGATTTTCATAGCATTGAATTACACTGTGCGTCAAAAAAAAAAAAAAAAAAAAAAAAAAACCCTTCGAAATGCTTCTGACATTTTGTCGGCTGATTCTTATGTAAAATGACCCCCTGAATCCGAATATGACCTCCGTTTTCCTCCTATACGTCCCAATTTTATTGAAGTCCCCCTTCCCCCCAAGTTTTTAAAAAATTTCCTTAGTTTTAGAGCAAGTATTTTTCTTTTTTTTTTGGAGGTGAAAGGAGCTTTATATTAACTGCTAATAATAGTTTTGATGGGCAAGAGAAGTTCAAAGTTCAAGATTATGGACACCGATCGCAAAAAGGGGGACTTGGGATGTATACCCCCCCCCCCCCACCAATATTAGAAAAATAACGAAAAACGATCTTTTTATCCTGCTTTTTTAAAAAAGATGTTTGTAAAAAAAATTTCGGTGCAGAATGAGAGTATAAGACTCTCTTCTATGAATGACTCCTATATCCAAAAAAGATTTTCGTGATGTAAAACAAATTTTAAAAAAAAGTGTCTTGTGAATGTGGTACGTTGCATACGAGTTGAATCGCAGGTTTTCTTTCGAAAAGACATTCTTCTGGCTGATTCTAAGGTAAAATGACCCCTTGTTTCCAAATGCGACCACTTTCCTCCCATCTCGCCCCCCTTTTTAGAACTTCCCATGCCCCTCCTCTGATTCAGAGCCATTTTTTTTTTTTAATTTGGAAGGGGAAAAGAGCATTATATTAACTGTAAACATTAACCGTAAGAGATGTGCAAAGCTCAAAATCTTGTGCATATGTGGCAAAAAGGAAAACATGGGGGCACTCCTCCCCCCAAACGCACTGCGCAGCGAAAAAAACTTTCAAATGATTCTGAGGCTATTCCGCCTGATTCTTCTGATAATTGACCCCCTGAATCCAAATATGATCTCCGTTTTCCTCCTACACGTACCGATTTTTGTAGAAAATCCCCCCTTTTTGAATTTGGGGGGGGGGGGAGCAAGTTTTATTTGTTGCTACATATGCACAAAATTTTGAGCTTTGCACATCTCTAGTCATTCAGGGTAATGTTTACGGTTATTGTAATGCTCTTTTCCCACTCCAAGTTTTAAAAAAATGGCTCTGATTTAAAGAAGGGGTGGGGGAAAATCTAAAAGGGGGGCGAGATGGGGGAAAGGTGGTCGTATTTGGAAACAAGGAGTCATTTTACATAAGAAGCAGCCAAAAGAAATGCGATTCCTTGCATCAAACCTTTTGCTTATTTTTATGATACGTGTGCTTTGCGTTCCAAATTATAGGCTCTGTTTGAAAATTTTCCAAAAATTTCAACTCCAAAGAGTTGTTCCAAACCTAATTATTAGACATGGCGAACTGCGATTTGCTTTCTGAAAACCAAAACAAAGCAAATTCCGCGCGGCGGACAGATGGCGCTGCAGTAGCCTCTCGCGCTCCTTTGACTCGGGAACAATTTACCGACATTTACTGGAGGCAACGCGAGACATTCGCGAGAGACACCAAGAGGCGCCGAGTTCCCCATCCACACTCTACCCCTTGTCTTGTCTTGTGCTCTCGTTGGAGAGTGTGGAGCCGGCGTAAAGCTGCTACTGGACAAGCTAGAAAAAAAAATTTCCATTTTATTTCAGCATAAATGCAGCGCTGACCCATTTCACCGAACTTCTCCGACCTACGAAACACAAAGCCAGGAACACTTTTACAAACAGTAAATAGAGAATTTAGTCCCACTTTTTTTAAAGGATGCCGAGAAAAACAAAAATAAAGAATAACAGAAACCCCAAATCAAACACAAAAATTAATACTAAATTAAAAATTTAAGAAAAAAAAAAACATAGAGCCGACTTCATATTAAGATGAATTTCGCGGGTCAGAACACACATTTGTTAACAAATATGAACTGACAACAGGTAAAAATTTTAAATCATTGAGCTTTTTCTCCTTATCTTCCGGCTATGAAATCGCTACCAAACACGCATATAAAGGCTTAGAATTGCACTTAAAATTTACTTAACAAGATTATAGCTCCTACTGTATATAAGTTGGAAGTTTCAAATAAATATCAAATGCAAAAAACTTCATTCTTTCAATTAGGGCCAACATTTTTAACGTACGGGTAAATTTTTTACTACCATAATTGTGAAAAACTTTAAATCGGTTTTTAATTAATATCTCCGGTAATTAAAGTTCTACAAAAACGAGGCCAAGTTAAGAAAACTTTCGATCAAATCACCTTTTGAACGAAAAATGAACTATCAAAATCGGTTCATCTGTTTAGGAACTACGATGCCACAAAAAGACACACTGATACACACTTTTAAAACTTACTTCCCCTTCCTTTTTGCAACGGGGGGAGGCAGGGGGGTACAAATTGGCTTCTAAAATGATACCTCATAATTTACATAGGGAATAAAACCTAATTTAAACGGAATTTAAGAGTCTTTTATTCCAATATTTAAGAATTTTTAGAATAGAAAAGATCCGTCAAAAAAGTAACGGATACGGATACGGATACAGACCTTTATTTTCCATCGGATATCTACGGATACGGATACGGATATCCGGAACATCACTAGAAACAAAGTATGACGTCACTGCCGGTGCAATGGAAAAACACTTTATTATTGGTCATATCAGCAACAATATTTGCATATCTTTCCAGACGATAATGTTTAAAACGTCATTTCTCGTATTTGTTGTTATACGTCATGTACGTATCCTGCAGTTGAAATGTCCAATAAAGTGTTACTTGCACCGGCAGTGACGTCATACTTTGTTTTTCGTATTTTTCTCGTAAACTCTGGATCGTACAGGGACGCTTCAGACCCATGGACCCAGTACGATGGGTCTGAAGATCCAGGGATGCTTGAGACCCATCGTACAGGAACGCTTCTTTTGGCCCTTTTTATGTACTCTCAACGAGGAATGTAGCTGCGCAGAGTTTATGCGGTCGTTTTGGGACACCCTGTATAACGTATTGTTTTTATAGTTTTCATTTTCGGATGTACTTTCTCCATTCAATCTTATGTAATATAGATGAAGGCTTAAATTTTCGTCTAATTGAAATTCAAAAGCACTGCGAAACGTTGTTTTTAATTTGTCCTGTTCGGGGAGAAACGCAAAATGTCCTCCGCTTATTTATCTGCTCGCATAACAAGCTCCACGTTTGAAGTGGATCGTAAAACTACACTGAAATATAATCATGAGCTATTCAACGGATAACAACAGTTTCTTTAAATTGAGGAGATTAACGTTTTGGAAGAGAACATGCGGAGAAATGTACTGCGGATGTGTTTCAGGTGAGGAAGTAACAGTAGAGAGTTAAAAGATGCTGCGTGCTCTGAAACTCGAAAAATTAAATACAGTCGAACCTGTTTATCTCGAACCTGCCTATCTCGAAAACCTCTCTATGTTGAAGTTTTTCATTTTCCCTGTACCATAAAGTATTAGTTCAATGTTTTCCCCCATGTTTGTCTCGAATGAAATTTTCTGAAAAACTGTATATCTCGAATTTCGACTAAAGTGTCTTTCTTGAATTCGATCCCCAACGATCTTTATTAACTGGAATTTTTAGACAAAAACCATTTTTCTTAATATTAGCAGTCACATAATGCTCAGAATTAAAACTTTATATACAAGAAGCAAGTTTTCCAGCTATTATATCCATTCGGAAACTGAGTGGAAGGAGATATTGTTGATTAGTAAAATTGCTTCCAAAGTTTTCCTTTCGAGTCATTGCTCCAATTTCTTATTTTTAGAACTTTTTTCAAAACCTCTGTGCCTTAAAACCTCCATATCTCGAATTTTTCTTCTCTCCCATAAAATTTGAGATAGACAGTTTCGACTGTACTCATAGTCTTTGGCTAAAAAGCAAAGACATTTCTTTCGTTTCGAGGGAATGAAGTCATGTCGCATTTTTCTTTCTTTTTCTGTATAATGATTGATGAAATATTGTCAGTAAAATCTACGATACAGATTTTTTTTTCTCTTTTACAAACAAGTAAATATTGCAGTGAATCCAGCTAAGTTAAAAAATTTCGGGCTGTGTCTAGTTGCGTTTAAATTAAGAAAAAAAGCGTGTTAGAGCACCACCTCTTACATAGGTAGTGATGTAGATAGGTTGTCTTGTAGGTAGTGATGGCTAGAGCTGCTTACCTTGAAAATTCACGGAATTGATAAGCTCGTATAAAAGTCTCGTAACGATAAATTTATTTTAAGTGTTCGGGATTCGAATTTATTAAGTTAACACACAAAATGTTGAAGATTCAAGATTATTTATTTTCAGCATAAATTTTCAGCGTACAGCACTTATCATGTTCAAAACTTCCTGAGTTGACTTCCAACATATCTCAATTCACTGAAAAGACTGCGCCGCTACAAGAGCGGTTACGGTTACATAAAAAGACATGTAAATACTGAATTAATTTACATAAATAACTCTAACAACAGATAGCCAGAGTTTTTTCAAAGAGTGAAAACACTCCTTGACACTTGTTTAAGAGGAGTGAAATACATATTGAAGGAGTGATAAGACATAAAAAATAAAATAATAATAATAAAAAAAAAAAATAATAAACGACGCACAAAGAAGGAGTTATCCGAGTGATATGAAATTTGGCATGCAAATATTTTACGACATAGCATGCAAATGATTTAATTTTTGGAGACCCCAATGAAAGCATAGGGGGTGCTACAGAGCATCTTAACTGAGCATCTAGAAGGTGTATATAAGAGAGAAAATTCTGATTCCGCATCGTCACATCGATGAGAATCGCATTCCGTTCACTAAATTTAACTATAGTTATGCCTCGTATACGTGCTCGTCCACATTATCAGCAAATGTCAGTAATTGAAAAAGGTCGTGTGATTGGCCTGTCAGAAGTTGGGTGGTCAAATCGAAGAAATGCTCGCATTTGGGTCGGAGTGGTGCCAATATTCGACGATGTTTGCATGAATAGGTAAACCATGGTCCAAACACTACGTCAAAAGGGCAGCGATCGCTCTAGACAGACGACCGTCGTGTTACCAGGACAGGAGTGAGCACCAGGAAAATTGATGGGCGCCTGAGAGAACGAGGACTAATCTCACGACGCCCATTACGTAGAATTCCTTTTAAAGCCCTGGTTTCTAGGAGGGAAGTCTCCGATCTTCGGCGTCGCTCCTCGCCGTGACACTGAAATCAAAATCAAGGGATTCCGGCGTGGCCATTCACGACTTCGATTTAGCTCGGACGCGCATGCGCAGAAGAATCAAGTTTTCCCTTCGGTGAGGAGCGACGCCGAAAATTGGCGACTTCTCTCCTAGGAAACCAGGGCTTAACCCCCTCATTTGCAGTGGTGCCGCGCTTGTTCAACATGGAACTTGACAGACTGGAGCAGGATTATTTTCAGTGATGAGTCCCGCTTTGAACTGAGTCCCGATGCCTAGAGAATGCGTGTCAGGAAAGAGTCCAGTCAAGAAAAAAGTACCTCTGAAAATCAAAGAATAGGATAATACAAGCAATTTTCAAAAATTGATACACTCATATTGTAATATTTTGTTGTAAGTCAAAAATTATTTTTGTTATTATTAAATGATAAAGTTCTTGTTGTTAACGTTTTAAAATATTAATTGAGGTCTTCTAATACTAGGTGCAGTATTTATTTGTTTAATATTAAGCTTATTTGTATTTTAAAGTTAATTTGTATTTTGCTTATCCTCTTATTCATTCACTAATTTATTCACTCATGTATTTTTTTCTCATGTATTAATTAATTAAAACCTATTTATTTTACTCATTTAATGCTTCAATTCCTTTTCATTTGTTCATTCATTTTTTTTTTATTTGCTCATTTGTTTGACAAAAAATATCTTTAATAATCAAATAGAAAATATGTCATTAGGAAAATATTTTGTTTTTCACTTTGCCCCATGAAAAAAAGAAGTGAATAATTTAACTTTTTTTTTTTTTGAAGTACAAATTTATTGTCAAAATAAAAAATAATGTTTCAATGCAAGTTTTGCTGTAAAGTACATTGTTCTTTCTTCATGTACCATAATTTTCAGAACAAATTTCCAAATTGTTCCTTTTGAAAAAAGTTATCTTAACTATTTCACTTTGCCCCACATTCCCCTACTCTTTTTCTTTCTAAGTATTTATTAAGGTAACAGTTTCATACTAAAATTAAGAATGATCCTTATTCTGATTTTGACTGGCAGTAAAATTCGTTTTTTATTTTTTAAATATAACGTCAATTTTCCATCACCCGAATTTCACTATGGAAAATCTCAAGGAATTGCCGCTAGCATGTTATAACAATCTTGATATTTCCAAAAACAGATGACGGAGTTATGTCCGACAGATGGTCCTTTCAAAATAATATGTTTGTGCCGTTGAAAATTTTTAGCAAGTTGATGTGTAAATTAGATAACTTTTGCAAGTTACCTCATTACCGAAGCTTTTACTGTCGAAATCCAGGAAAGAGTAACGGCACCCACAGATATGCTTAAGACATCGCTCTCAGGTTACCTCAACTTTCTGAGCCTTATAATGTATTTAGACTTTTAAAACTTTTTCTCTCATGCAACTACATCTCATCTAACGTTTGGCTGCTTCTGGATCCTGTGAATTAGTTCCTTCTATTTTTAGTTGCTCAATTTCGGAAAAAAAAGGTCTGACGTCCAGTAACAAACACCGACAACTCTGATAATACCAAGTAACAGACAGGATGAGGAAAGGATGACTAATGGACAGAATTCCCCTTCTATCTTCAAAATGTGCAAAAGTTCTTTATGTTTAGAACTAAAATCTTTTTTAAATTCAAATGAACATGAAACACCGGCAGAACTTGTGGTCGCTGTTCATAACCTTCCACCGCTGCCTTGTAAATACCAACTGGCTCATAAATTTCACTCTGATAGCACTTGATGGTTGCACCGTATTGATGGGCCACATCAACATCAGTTTTACCCTCCTAAAAGGCTTGTTATTTAAACCCAAACTTGCAACTGTCTGTTACTGGACCCTTGTCTGTTACTGGTACCGTTACCCTAGCATTACCCTGATTATCAAGGTCCTACTATCCAAAATTTTGCTGTGGTGGCTGACAGCTTGTAAAAATCAAGACAACACATTCTTCAAGGCTTCTGGCAAGCGCAACTGAGGGTTGTGCAGCGGTCTAATGCCCACCGGTAATATGTAATTTCTGACGTCTGCATCAGGTTCAGATTGTTCACCCGGTGCTTTGAGCTTCATCTTATAAATCTGCAGGTATGGTTTCAAAATCGGTTTCCAAGATGATTTTTCCAGCAGTACAGAATATTTTCTCCTTTTCAGTTCCTTTTTGAATCTTTTCTGCTGGCAATGAGCTGGCATGCTTTGGAAAACAATCCAGCATTTTCATAAAGCTCCCACTGGCATAGCTTGTCGTGATGATTGCGCGAATGACTAGGGTTGAATTGTTCGGTGCCAGTAAGCAGAAGAACATGAGCTGGTACTGTCCTGAAAGAGGAAATTATTTTAGAGGACAACAAAACTATGAAATGTGTGATGTATTACACATAAACAAAAGACGTTGAAATATTATTAAAATTATATGCACAACCATTCTGAACAATGAATCTAAGCGTATTAAGAAACAATTGACAAACATTTTACGGAAAAATAAAGAAACGAGACAAGAAAAAAAAATCGAATTTGAAAAGTACGCTCAGAGACTGTCCATAAAAATGGACAGCCCCCGGTAACACTTTTGGTATGGTAACACTTTTTACCAACACATTTGACCCCCTCCTCCCCCCCTTTGTCACAGAGTGTCTCACTTCAACTTACTTCCCCCTTGTCACACGTCATGCTATTTTTCTTAAGTACATTTTGTGAAAAAGATGTGTAATGTTACTTTTGTTGCTTCCTCTTTCCCCCTCATCAAACTGTCACAGTTTCATGAAACTCTTCCGACCTCAAAGCGTGACATCATTTGTGAACGACCCCACAGGTTATAAATAATATAATGTCAAAAACATATGTTTAAACACCTACTATATATTTTATGACGTAACTAGCTATTTATGTACTAGCTTCATTGCTCCATGTTTTGAGATATTAAAAAAAACTTCAAAGGCTGAAAGTTTAATTGGCATTGTGCTGCCCTGCACACTGGGCTCATTCAATGTTTTGTGTTTTCAATTGCGACATCATAAAAGTGTATTTATTTTTATTCGGAAATATGCTGAAGCAGATAAGATAACTATTTCTCCTCTGAACCCCCTAAGTTCTCGAACTGAGTGCCGCGGCGAGCTAGGGTGCCGTTGGAAGAGGCGAGAGAGGTGCCGTGAAGTGTCAATATTATCAATATAGTTGGAACGTATGTTAGGTGCAATTGCCAAATAAGTTCATAATGAACCAATAAGACCCCCACCCCATTTTTTGGTTTGGCATAGTAACAATTCGCTAGATTGTGACTTCGTCTTCATCAGAAATCCTAAAGTGTTATCAACAGGTAGTGTTATCAACAGTCATTTTGTCAAATTTTTCATACACCCAGTTACTCTCAAATAGTCTCAGATACAATGCACAAACTTTTACGTCTCAGTTCATCCAAAAAAAAAAAAAAAAGGAGCAATATCTGAAATTGAAACATCGAAAATCACTTTTTTCCTTTACCCCACCTAACCTCACTTTTTTCTTTCTTTTCTTAAAACACCCATCCTCAATATTCGCTTTTAGAACTTGAGGTCTGCAAAAGGCTAAAGTCTACCTATTTTCATACATTTCAAATTAGTCAAACTTTATGTGCCATAAAAAAGGACAATTTTCTTGTATAGAAAGCACTAGTAGTACACGCACTTAGCAAATTACACGCACTAGTACATAAAATTCACTTTTATTGCAGCAAACTATTCTCAGTTGTAACGTCTTGTTTTTATACATAATACTACTGAAGGCAATAATTAATAACTAATCAAATTATTAATGTTTTGAAAGAAAAATAAAAAATTTTAGTCAATGAGCAAAAATATGATTTTTTTAAGCATATAATTCTACTTTAAAGTGCGTGCAATATACCGAAAGCCCAGTCATCACATCCAGAGACTGCAGTTTCGTCTTTGTTATGGGCTCATCTGTCTGAAATAGTCAATAACCGAGCTAGAGGCAGATCTTAAGGACGAAACTGCAGTCTCTGGATGTGATGACCGGGCTGTCGGTATGCTTCACGTATGATGTCTTATCCCTGCTTAAGGGCAGTAACTTACTGGTTAAAACTTCAAAGTATCATCAAAATCAAGTGCCATTTAAACATTTTCCATTAAAGTTCAATCATTAGCAAGTTATGTTATAAAACACGAAAAAAAGGAAAGAAATAAAAAATAATAAGAATAATTTGAATTTTGACATTTTGAATTCAAATTATGTTTTTCGCAATCACGAGTGTGTATATGTAGGCGATAGGCGTGTGTGTTTGTGTGGGTATGTGTGTGTAGGCGTGTGTATTTGTGTCTGTGTACAGGCATGAGTGTGTGTATGTGTATATGTAGGCGTGTGTATTTGTGTGGGTATGTGTGTGTGTAGGTGTGTGTGTGTGTGTTTGTAGGTGTGTGTGTGTTTGTAGGTGTGTGTAGGTGTATGTTGGCGTGCGTGTATGTGTATGATATGGGTGCAACCTGGAGACGGTTTTCGCTAGAGGAGCAGCATCGGGAGGAGCCGGTCGATGGTGGTGCTGCAGAGGAAGGCGGGGAGAAAATAAAATCAGCATAACGCCAAGGAGAGTCAAGTGAGAACAACAAGCAATGTGATTGCTCAAAAGAAAAAAAGAAAAAACACACATTGACTTCTATGTGAGCATACTTACGGATGAGTATGAGGCTGCTTCAATTGTTGATGCAAATGTCCACCGCTGACAATTACAGGAATTAAAAACTCATTTAGAATAAACCCACTGGCAGTAGAAATTTGGATCAACGCAAGGAAGTACCATTTCAACATGACGATCTTCCGAATGTTCTTACTGCTGCTTCTGGTAAACTGAAGTTAAAAATTTGGACTCATAAATAAGAATAAGAACATACAATCAAACAACAAGATGAAAAATCTGATTAGGTTTTAAAGACATAGAAAAAAAAAGTTGCAATGCAGTAAACATTTTATCATTCAATTTTCGTTTTCATTGTCAATTTTATTTGATCACTCAATCCCAAACCGAAATAATGATTGGAAAATGGATAACATTTCTGCTTAATGGAGGCAGCAAAGAGCTAAGATTTGGCTAATTTTACAGCTCCAAGTTTTCTATTCCATTGTTTCTAATAAATCATGATATTTAATTATGTAATCGTATATAATTTTTCCATGCACTCAATTTTTTTTTTTTTTTTTTTTTTTTTTTGAGTCAAAATGTATAGTTCTGGGCAAGAAATTTAAGGACTAATTTATCAAAAGGGAGCATATCCATTTTCCAAAAATATTGAGGAGGTGAGAAAAACGAATTAGGGTAAGGGCAAAATAGTTTTATCAACTTCTCTAAGTACAGAATTGAGCACAAAAGCACAGCAAATTATGGCCCAGAGTAAGAAATGTTTGTGTAAAAAAATACAAGGAGATATCGCCACCTTAATTTTGGATATGTGCCTTTTACAATGAAAACCTACAAACCCTACAGGGTAGTTCATTGAGAATGAACTACCCTCTAAAATACGCTTAGAACCAGCCAGGGGTGTGTTCCCTTAAGGGGTGTTTGTGATCCGAAATTACCAAATACTTTGGGCTGACAACACATTTTAAAGCTGATTTTTTTTTTAAGGAAGGGGGGGGGGGGGCGGAACACACACACACACACTCTTTTAAAAATTTTCTTTTCAATAATCTTTGTTTGCATGTTGCAAAATTTTTCAGGCGGGGAGGGGGTGGGTCGAGTTTCTCATAGTTTCTGAAAATTTCACACTGCCTTCAGAAAATTTTACTTGAATCCACTATCACCCCCTGGTTTCCTTTTGAATACTCGCGACGGGGGAGGGGTATTCCGGTGTCTCGGTTGGACATTTCAGAAATCTGGGGAGCCTAAGTAAAAGCAATGATAATGGACAGCAGACAGCTTAAATATCAAAATAAGCAATTAACAAAAGCAAAACATGACAAAATCGAACTCAAAGTCGAAATTTGTTGCATGATTCCCTCCCAGAAAAAACCGTTAAGCAATAAATTTCAGTAAAAATTTTTCGTCATAAATTTATTGCTAATTTATTAATAAACGGTTTCATTTTGATAGCAAAATGTATTTTATGGGTCTTTTTACTGAAATTTATTGCTTAACGGTTTTCTCTGAGAGGGAATCATGCAATAAATTTTGACTTTGAGTTTTATTGAGCAATCACGATTGCTTATTGTTCTCATTTGACGTTTTTCTACACACACACGCATACACACACACTCATGCCTGCGCACAGACACAAACACACATGCCTACACACACAAACCACCGCCTACACACACACACGAACGCCTACATGCACACGCGCGTACACGCACAGCACTGCATACACAACATTCACACACATGCATACATACACTCATACACACACGCACCCACACACATGCGCCTACACAAACACACGCGCATACATACACACACACGCTCGTGATTGCGAAAAACATAATTTGAATTCAAGATGCCAAACATTCAAATTAATATAATTTTTTTTTGTCTTATTTTGCTTTTGTTAATTGCTTATGATATTAAAGCTGTCTGCTGTCCATTTTCATTGCTTTTACTGGTTGTCTCTACTAGCCAATGAGATTTTCAAAAACTATTTCTAAATAAAATACCGTTCCTTAATTATTCATTAAAAAAAGCTGATAGAATCGATTAATTTTGTTTTGAAGCTGCCCATTTCAAGATGAAGTGTTTTGCTTATTTTGCGAAAATCGCCAATTTTGTGTTGTATTTTAAAAGGCTGAACCAGGAGAAAAAAAGAAAAAATTCCTTTGAAATACTAAAAAAAAGTGAATATACAAGAAATTAAGTAAATGAATGAATAAATATGTGAATTAATAAATGGAAGAGTAAATAAATTAAGTGATTTAATAAATTAATGGAAAAGTAAAATAGTTCACTACATTAAGTATTAACATTATCATCATTAATCACGCAGTATTAACATTTCAAATGAAAACAAGCCTAATATTAACAAAATAAACACTGCACTGAGCATCCGCTGAGTTTATTTTTGATGAACCACAAAAAATAACAATATGTGCGTCACATTTTGAAAATGACTTGAATTGTTATATACCTTGATCTTTATACTCATTTTTTGACTGGAATCAAGTACACGTTTAAGAACATAATTAAAATATTGGTAGATAGGGGTCGCTGCAAACTATAAACATATTTTACCGTTTCACTTTGCCCCACATTCCCCTACATTATGAAAAAAAAAGGAAAAAAAAAAGCATACCATATTTTCTTTTAAACAGCAGTTTGTTGCTATAGTTAATTCACTATAACGAAGCGAACGTTCACAAATTAATAAATACATCAGCGAGACTTCAGAAGTCTCTACGGAAACATTTTTTTTCTTAACATGCATCTTTTAACATCGCGGTTGCCTTTTAAATGCTTTATGTAATCACCGGAAATGTTTCTCCAAAAAGAGAAGCAAGAGCAAACAGACGTAAGCTCTTTGTCGGATTACTGAATCTATTTTCGAGCTATAAATGTACCAAATTGACTCTCGAAACTTTAGGAGAGGTGATAAAAACTCTTTTATGATAATCCTCATATATGAGGACTAATTTATCAAAAGGGAACGTATTCATTTTCCAAAAATGTTCAGAAGGTGAGAAAAACGAATTAGGGTAAGAGCAAAATAGTTTTGTCAACTTCTCTGGGTACAGAAGTGAGCACAGCAAATCATGGCCCAGAGAAAGAAATGTTTGTGATAAAAAAAATAATAATAATAATAAATAATTAAATAAAATTAAAAATTAATTTGAATTTTGACATCTGGAGTTCAAATTATGTTTCTCGCAATCACTAGTGTGTGTATATGTAGGCTTGTGTTTGTGTCTGTGTGCAGGCATGAGTGTGGATATGTGTGTAGGTGTGTGTGTAGGGGTGGTGGGTAGGTGTGTATGTATGTGTGTGTGGGAGTGGGTAGGTGTGTATGTATGTGTGTGTGGGGGTGGGTAGGTGTGTATGTGTGTGTGCAGGTGTGTGTGTATATGTGTGTAGGTGTGTGTGTGTGTAGGTGTGTGTGTGTAGGTGTGTGTGTGTGTAGGTATGTGTGTGTAGGTGTGTGTGGGTAGGTGTGTATGTATGTTTGTGTGGGTAGGTGTGTATGTATGTTTGTGTGGGTAGGTGTGTATGTATGCGTGTATGTGTAGGATAGGGACGTAACCTGGAGACGGTTTTCGCTAGAGGAGCAGCATAGTGAGGCCGGTCGACGCTGGTGCTGCAGAGGGAGGCGGAGGGAAATTAAAATCATAGGAATATCAAAACAGTCAAATGAGAACAATAAGCAATGTGATTGCTTAACAAGAAGATATCACCATCTTAATTTTGGATATCTGTCCATTTGAACGAAAACCTGAATGTTGAAAATTCCAATTTCACCAAAACTCTCATATTTCACCGTCTCATATTCTCTTATCGAAGTACAGGAACCTAAAAGTAGTGGATTACAATTTGAGGATTTTGGTCATGTGTTCATTTGAATCCAAAAGTCTTCGTACTACAGATTCTTCAGGATATGTCCCCTTTTGTTCAAAATAAAACGTGCAGAGGACGGATTTGTTACATTTTGATCAAAAAGCTACACTTTACCCTTAAATGAAATAGGATTTTCCACGTTTGGACTTCTTGAGAGTAAATGACTTAATAAATGTCATCCGAAAGATTTAGAAAATGCCATAAAATGATTTTTTCTAAAAACTGGATATGTTACTATTTGACAAATTACTCCTCATATATCATAGCAAATTCGCTGATCGAGTAACCTCCTGACGTCACCAACAATGAAATTCGCGCCGCTACATGATGATTTGATGATATTCTTTGGCAATGTTTGACATGCAGGGAAAGGCTTTATTTTGACAAGTCCGAACTGGATTCGATAACGACTGTCACTTTTAAGAGAATAAACGAAAAAGTGGTCAACAATCAACGCTATCTACTTTAGTTTAGGGTTAATCCACTGGCAAGGGCGCCCATTTGGGGGGGGGGGGGCAAGGGGGGATCAAGCCCTCCCCCCTTTGAATTTAGAGCTTCCTTGCTTTTAGTACTTTTTTCTTTGCAAAAATGTAAAAACATTTCTTCTTCAGCCGTTAATGAAAATGTAATTAAAAATGTCAAACTTTAATAGCTCTAATCTGCATTGAAATCAATTTCCAGGAGGAAAATATCCTGCTAAATCATGGGGAAAATATCTGAGCCCCCCCCCCCCCTCCTTACAATTTTGCATATGGGCGCCCTTGTCCACTGGAGTTAGGGTTACAATTTCACCAAACAGGCAATTGCTTCGTTAAAATATAGGAGCAATTTTCACCCCTGTCATTCCTTGACGCACGATTTTCTAGTACAGTATAAAATGCAGATTCAATTAGTCGGTAAACAGTTGTTTTGAAGCGATTATAGCCTTATATCTGACGACATTTGGGGAATCTCCCAAAGCAGAATATTTGAAACTGTGAGACATGTGAGTCGAAACCTCATCCAGAAACGTCCTGGATAGATCAAGGCACTCCTGAAAAAGTAGCGAGCCAACATTACGAGCCAACTATAACGACCAGAGGGGGACATTGAACTTTTATAACAGCAAAAAAAAAAAAAAAAAGAAAAGAAAAGAAAAAAAAAAAAAAAGAGAGAGAGAGAGAGAGAAAAAAACGATGGTTTGTAACAAAATTACAGGATTGTTACTAGCAAACTCTAACTTTTATAGTACAGCTGCAGTGGTCTCGGACTGACACGCCAACTACGTCATATTGTTTATTAGATGACTAATTTATTTCACGACCTTTGTAGGATTGCGCATTTAATCAAAATGAAGAGCGAATATTTGGCGCATTTATGATTTCGTTCTTGCTATCATAATTTAAAATTATTATTTAAGAGAATACAATTTTTTTAACTCAATTTTTTTCAAAATTGATCCGGATAAACGAGGTAAAGATAAAATGCCCCCCCCCCCCAAAAAAAAAAAATCCTTGCTAACTATTATAGCCTGATTCGATGATATATTCATCATATTTTAAAATTTAAAATGATCTGACGTATTTCTACGACAAGCTGTCTACATTCCTTTTCAAATAAGCAACCAAAATTCAAAAGATCTTTTTTTGTAGCTAGATGTGCTCACAGGGGAGGGGGGGGGGATTATGGCGCAAGTTGCGCCATTACGATTTTGTGGTTATTTATTTACTTAAATTTAATTATATTGATTTATTTTTAACTTAATTATTTATTTTTATTATTTATTTTCATTTATTTATTTAGTTTGTGTGTGTGTATGTGTATGGCATCGGCGTAGCACAGAACTTTTCTAATAAAATAATAATAATAATAATAATTAAAAATAAATTAATAAATAAAAAATATAAATAAAATAAAAAGAGAGCTAAAAATAAAATAATAAGAAGGGTTTCAGGATTTTTTTTTTGGGGGGGGGGGGATTTGTGCCATTGAATTTGGGTAGGTTATGGGCACCCCTGGTCATAGCAATTTCAAAATGAAATTAAAATTTTAAACACGTACCTGAAATATTTGCTTGAGCTGTCATGTTTTGCTCTGACACATTCTCACAATGTCTGTTTAGTTCATGATGAGGTCGAAACATTCAGTGCGTAATTTTCTCGGAAACTTTTTCACCTCTCAACTTACGGACAAGTTTCTCTTTTCTTTTCTTTTTCAACTCTCTTTTTTAAAAGCAGTAATTTTTTCTATTTTTCGTTTACTCGCTATATGTATACATTATATAGCTTCCACTTTACTATTCGTACTCGAAGCTGACCAATTATCTTCACTCCTTTCCATTCGTAGCGTTTCCTTGTATCGCCTACATTGTATTCTAAATAGGAAAATCGCGCTTCAGGAGCACTAAGAAACCCCAGCGTGCGCTATTCTTAAAAATAGTGAGAAAAAATTAAGAAAATTAAAATAAACTTGTTTCTTCTGTGCAGTTCTCTTTCCGCTTTAGGATTCTACATTTTTTTTTCTACAATTTATGCTTCAACGGATTGAGAAACCTCGATTAGTTTCTTTCGTGCTGTTTTGGAAATATTTTTGTTTCGGCTCTTTTTCTGAAACAGTTTGAGGGTAGATAACAAATATCATCAAAATATTGTGAACCTTGTTTTTCCTACAACACTTGAGTTATTCTGCCGTGGGTAGGTAGAAGACAGCAACTGCAAATTTTTCTCTCTTTTTTTTCGTGTTTTTGTCATGTACGTAAGCTTTATTGTACAAAATTACTTATTTGGTTTCCTTTTTAAAAAAAACCATCTAATTCAAAACTTTCCTTATTGCTAAAATTGAATCCAAAATGCATTTCATCAAATACAGTAGGCGCCTCTTAATGTAATCTTAGTTAATGTCATCATTCGCTTAATGTTATATCAGAATCACTAAGTCCCGGAACACTTGTATATTAACACATGTTTAAAAAAGTCGGATATTGTTATCAGTATCTTCGTTTATTGTATCACGTATTCATAAACTTTCAATTTTTTTCCCCATTTTTGGTCCTCAATCAACAAAAATACAAAGGCAAACATAGACAAGACTAACTTTCTGTGTAGCCTTTTGTAGTTTTCAATAGCAATGCTATCTTTTTCTACAGGAAGTTCGTTCTCAGTCACCACCGACTCCCCCTAAGATGCCTTTTGTTTGCATGTGAAAAAAACATTGCAAAAATTCATTAACGTCATTGAAAGACCTTTTTGATCGGGAGTCATATTTTATTTCACCTATTACTATGCGTTTAAAAATTCCACATTTTTATTTTCTCTTTTATGATTTGGATATTCCCATTCTAGTAATTTAGTAATTTATAATTTAAAACTACTTTTTTTAGAGTCATTTTGATTGTAATTCGCAGTTGCAAAAATAAATGTTTCTTAATTTGAAAAAATCATTATTTTATGTCACCGGGATTCTTTTCGGTTATTGTTATCAGTCGGTTATTGTTATCAAAATGTATATGTCCCAAAGTGATCACATTGAGCGGCGCCTACTGTATCTCGAAAACTCATTTCTGTAGGTGCAGCCTTTTAACTGCCCACGGCAGTATTTAAATGATAGCAGATGTGCTTTAGCTTAAATTAGAGACCCTACATATACCAGGCCGAACTGTCCGCCATTTTGGATCAAAAGTCGGAGAAATATTACCACACTAGATGTGTTTTCGCTTCCTTTCAACTTCATTTTATGGAAGCGTAATGTATTCGTTTTTGTCCCAAATTGACATTAGAACAATTAGTGTCATAATTTGAAAAAATAAACAAATCAACAAAGCATTAAGAAATCGAAAACATTTCAATTGGTGAAATATAACATATATTATTATTATTCGGTTATTTGCATGATTAATTGACTTACTAATTAATTATGAAACTAGTATTACTTTACACTATTAATGCTCTTAGTAATATTAGTGTAAGTATTTTTTTTTATGTGCTAATACTATATACTTGAATTTCCAATAAAGTGAATTAGTCCTATTTTTGGCAGCATTGCATTTTTGGATCTTAGTAATTAATTTATCAACTGATTAAAAAATTTAACAGTTGTATTTAAAAAAAAGCATATTTCTTCAAACTAAATTACTCTATAGCAATAAAAATAGTACCGAGAATTTACATAACAATGTTTACTGCTTTCGCACTGCCGAGTTTTAGCTTCGGATTTCCAGCAAATCGTCAATAAAATTGATTTTTTATCTTGGGTTATTAATTTTGAAATTTAAAGAAACAAAATCCTATCTGTGAATTATTAGCACAGTTCACTGCGGCATATTCACTTATTTTTATGATCTTAATATTCTTTCTTGCGTCTTTTAATAATTCACCCTATGGCAATGGCTCAAGAACAGACGGTCACTTTGATCCAAAATGGCGGATGCGTCGGCTCTCTAGTTAAGGAGCCTTAGCTTAAATAACTGCCAAAAGTTTTGTACAGTCAATAGGAATAAGGATATTAATGTGCAATTTAATGTGAGTAAAAAATAGTTTTATTTTTAGCTTTACAGATGACCAGTGCTAGCGAGGCAGCACTTTACATCCTGTTCACTCTTATGCAATCCTTTCAATGAAGTTAAAATTCCACGAAACCTCAATGTTCGAGTAGAACACTTTCTCCAAGACACATTTCGAAAATGAATCTTTAGATTTAAGGCTACAATGGAGTATGAAAATCATTTTTTTTTTATTTTGAAAATATAGTTCTGAAATTTTTATGAGTTACAGATCTTTATGAGAAGAAGTAATATGTAGTTATGAGAAGAAGTAATATGTATAGTTTTTTTTTTTTTTGAAAAATTCTGAACGGTTTTTAAAATACAGAGGATATTGTAATTTTTAACCATAAATATTTGAGCCACAAAAATCCCTCCATGAGCAACTTTTTTTTTTTTTTTTTGAGCAATCACGATTGCTTATTGTTCTCATTTGACTGTTTTGATGTGCTATCATTTTATTTTCCCACCAGCACCCTCTGCAGCACTACCGTCGACCGGTTCCTCACGATGCTGCTCCTATAGCGGAAACCGTCTCCAGGTTGCATCCATATCCTACACACACGCGCATACATACACAACTACATACACCACGCGAACACATAAATACATACATTTTCATACACATACACAAACACATACACATACACACACTCAAACACATACATACACACGCATACATACAGACACCTACACAGCTACCCACACACTCATGCCTACACACAACTACTCACACACTCATCACACTCATGCCTGCACACAGACACAAACACATATGCCTACACACACATACACATTCCCCACCACACACAAACACTCATACACACAACTACCCACACACTCATACCTGCACACAGACACAAAACACACATGCCTACACATACATACACATACCCCTACGCACAAACACACATACCCCCCCCACACACATACCCCCTACACACACACATACCTCCCACCCACACGCCTACATACACACACACACACTCGTGATTGCGAAAAACATAATTTGAATTCCAGATGCCAAAATTCAAATTAATTTTTAATTTTCTTTCTTGATGCATATTTTATATTTAAAGAAAACTTGGGGAGCAAAATTTGATTAACCGCAATATTTTGTTCAAAAGGTGTCAACAATAGAGCTTTCGTTAAAATGTTGAATTTTTCTGAAAAAAGTCAATAAAATTAGTATTTAAGCCTGATTTAAAAAAAAAAAACTATGGTATTAAAAATTTGCTCCCTATTTTTTTTTTTTTTTTTTTTTTTTTTTTTTTGAATTTGTATCTTATTATCTATCTGAAAAAAACTCAAAGTAATTAAACAAATCCTGATCTGCAGGAAGCGTTTGAAAAGATACACATGAATCGAAATTTTACGATTACGAAATATTTGCATTTAAATTAAACATTCGTTCACAAAATGTATAATATCACACTGACAGAACAGCTTATAACTTCGTTAAAAATAGTCCGAATTGAAAAAAAAAAAAAATTACTATCAATAAATCACAGTTCAAAGATTAATTTTCAGAATAAAAATGAAAAATCGAAATTTTCGTCGATTTTTCGCATTTTAAGGCTCTATTGTAGCCATGAACTAGCTGCGTTGCCCGGCTTTGCACGGTCTACCTCGAAAAAAAAAAGTTAGGTCAAATAACGCGTGTTCAGCATTCAAGCCAGAACCAAAAAAAAAAAAAAAACAGCAAAATTTTGTAGCAGATTGTGGAAAAGTAACCAAACAGGAAACAGTTTAAATCCCCCGATTACAGGAGAAGCTTCAAAACAAAAGCCAGAATTTTATGTGCTCATATTCGAGGGAAAAAAAATGGTAACAGATCTTTCTTTTCAATGATTTTCTTCACGCTACAAATTTTAATAAAAACTTTACGGAAAGCTGAGATGAAACACTGAATAACAATTTGAATGTGGAAGAAAGCCTTCGAAAAATCGGGATTTTATGTCGAAGTCTAAGTATCATCTTCATATAAATAATAGCCATTGGTCGAGTAACCCGCGAGTTTCAAAAATGAAACTAGGGCGTGATAATTTAATAATATGTTTTGGTAATGTTTAACATGCAGGGAAAGGCTTTATTGTGGCAAGACTGAACTCGATCTGGTAACTTAGCTGTTTTACTGGGTAAGACAGTCATTTAAGGGGAATGAAGAATCAAAAAAGTGGTTGAAAATTAACGCTATCCACTGGAGTTCAGGGTTCATCCACTAGAGTTAGGGTTAAAATTTCAAATATCAAAATATCACCAAACAGGCAATGGCTTCGTTCAAATGTAGATGAGTAGAAGCAATTTTTACCCGACCTACCTTGACGGGCGACTTTCTAGTAATTAAGTTTTTAATTGACATCTCCGCTAATTATTATCGGAGGTATATGTTAAATAGCCGAACATAAAAACGGGAAAATTACGAATCTGTCGATACCTGGTTCGATGGTCAGTTCATTGGCGTTCGGGAGAAGTAACTCGGGCATAGATACATACATAGATATATACATACATAGGTACTTACATAGACACAGACGCTCCGTTTTTAATTATATAAGATGATGATGAAAGTCAAAATCATTTATCGTTGCAAGCAAACCATTTTTTTAAAAAAACTAAAACAATTGCATGAACCATTTGAGCAGTGGTCCGTCTTCAAAAGTAGTCGGATAACACGAATTTTAGCCAGCAGGTTAGTCAAATTAGCTGTTTGACCACTGATGAGGTGGAAAGGTGAACATCCGGTTTAAAGGCGGAAACGAACATATTTATTAGTTCGCTGGGACGCCAGTTTGCCGACTTCAAAACATTTATTTCGAACGTCCCGTTCGAAATAAACGAAACACGCGCATCAAAATCCACTGGCTGCTTGTTTTCCCTCTGCTCAACTCATTCAGATAGATCCGTCTTAACTGTGTGCTTCCCAATTTTCTATCGTCTGTTTGGGCGGACAGTAGTTGCACTGTCTTGGCTGCAAATCCCACTAGCTGCGAATCCACTCGGTCGCAAATACACTAGGATAATCGAACATTACAAAGTAGTCCTGACCAGTGCTGGATCTTCAATTTTTCCCAGATGAGGCAAATCTTGAAACTGCCACCCCTAGCCCTCTTAGTCCAAGTTTTCATATCGAGTTATCGAGTTTCAACGGAAAAAAAACTGAATCCATCCCCCATGAAACAATACTGAAAAAAAAATTAAAAAAAAAAAACGAATTAAACTAAAATTTAAAAAAAAAAACGAATCTACTTAGTGAAAATGTAATTGTCTAACATACTGTTAAAAGTGCAACTCCAAAAAAAAAAAAAAAAGAGAGAGAGAAAATGAAAATGAAAACTATTTTCTGAATAAATTATTTACCTAAATGTGTGACGGATTTGACTTTTTTTTTTTTTTTTTTTGAAGTCAAATATGATTTATGGAATAATCATGCATAATTACGGTATCAAAGCGTTCTAAGTAAAAAGTTGCCAAAAAAAAAAGAAAAAAAAAGTGGGAATTAATAAAAATGACTTGAAGAAACATCCATCATCTGCTGCATCTAGCTGTTCGAATCTAAATAATAAAAATATATCTAGTCTGAAAGAAACTGCAAAAAAGGAAAAAAATGAAGAAAAAAGAAGTAATAATCTGTAAATCGTCTTCAGAAGCCACTCCCCCCCCCCCCCCCAGGAAATTTATATAAATAAAACAAAGAATTCGGAACTCCAATAAAATATAGGGACGCTGCAGCCACTGTCTAATGGCGTATGAAAAAAGTAAAACAAACAAATGTAACTTATAACTTGCTTTGACGCTTAGTGAATGACAATTTTTCATCGTGTTTGTGGGAAGCTTTCTTTTTTATTCTTCTGAAACTGTCCGAAGCCTGTAATTTACCCCAAAGAAAACACGTGGAATGGAATGTTTTACCTTTTTATTTAATATTGTTAATCACCGCAAGGTGGCGTATTCGAGCTCTGGAGTTGCGAATATATATGTATGTATGTGTGTTTATATGTCCCTTATACAAATCCACACTTTACGTCGGATCTCGACCAAATTTGGCAGGGAGGTACTTGTCCACCCGAAAAGGAACGAAGGGGGTTTTCAATCGCCGAGAAAAAACCGAACCGTTCGAATTTTAATTTTAGGACCCGAAAATGGCATTGGCTCTGTTTAACCGAAATAATTATCCGATTAAAGTCCCATTCGAAAGCCCGCGAAAAATACCCCTAATATTGATTTTCTTCCTTCGAATTAAAAAAAAAAAAAATACCAAGGCTGTAAAATTACCGGAACAAAAATAAAAGCATTTCTAAACCTAAGGGAACATCCACATATCAAATCTTAAATTTATCGCTTATGAATAAAATCATTTTTGATCTGCTGCCATTTTTTTCTCGACTGTGAGCAAATAAAATTCTTAACTGCCCCTATTAATTATTTTTTGCCTCCCCCCTTTTTTGTACTTCCAGCAGATGATAATCAAGGATTTTAGTTGTAATAATGGAGGGTTGCGTTTAATTTATTCGAGACTTTAAGATTTGTCGTTAGAACGAAATTTAAGAATCATTATTTTGACGGCAAATTTTACAGTATTTTTTTTTCTATTACTTAAGCCCATTGTTGAACGCGCGTCACTTGTCGTAACTTTTATTCTCGAGGTAGACCGTGCAAAGACAATACAAGAATTGCAAATTTATTCAGACTATTATAACTAGGGTGTTGCAATTTGGATCAAAGCAAAGAATGTCAAATAAATGAAAAAGTGAAATACATATAAAATCTATAAAGCAAAATTTGCATTCATAACAGGGGCGCCCATTTGCAAAATTTTAAGGGCGGGGGGGGGGGGGGGGGGGGGGGGCGGGGCTCAGACATTTCCCCCATGGCTTAGCAGGATATTTTCCCCACGGAAACCGATTTCAGTACATATTAGAGTTATTAAAAGTTGACATTTTTGTTGACTTATTCATTAATCGCTGAAGAAGAAATGTTTTTACAGTTTTGCAAAGAAAAAAGCACTAAAAGCAAGGAAATTCTAATTTCTAAGGGGGGGGGGGGGGGCTTGAACTCTCACTTGCCTTCCTATATGGGCGCCCTTGATTCATAATAAAACGTTACACAACAAAACAAAATTTTTAGAACTCTTATTTACCACATCACTTCCTTGTACATTTCGTCGTTTCGGCTTAAATAATACATCTTTAAACACAAAGCTAAAAACTGCAAAATGTAAAAAATACCTAAAATTTCTTTAAATATTTCATTAATTGAAAAATTCGCAACTCCAGAGCTCGAATACGCTACCTTGCAGTGATTAACAATACTACCGATAAAGGTAAAACATTCCATTCCATATGTTGTCTTTGCGGTAAATTACAGGCTTCAGACAGTTTATGGTGCAATATAATTTCAGAAGAATAGAAAAGAAAGCTTCCCACAAACATGATGAAAAATTACTGTCATTCAGTAAGCGTCAAAGCAAGTTAAAAGTTACGGCATTTGTTTGTTTTACCGTTTTCATCCGCCATTAACAGTGGCTGCAGCGCACCTTATAGTTTATTGGAGTTGCGAACGCAGTTCTGCTTAAAGCTAACGGAAAATGAAAACTCATAAAAACATCCTCTGGAGCTGGCGGTGTATTTCATGTATGTCAGCCTTAGCCCTGGCTAGAGCCGCTATATAGATATAGGAGCCTTAACCCTGACTATAGAGCGGTAACTTACTGACTAACTGCGATGTCATCAAATCAACCGCTGACGTCATCAAATCAATAAACCGGTTCAACCGGTTACTCTGTCTATGCGAACATAAGGAATATTAATAATAAAGATACACCTACGCAATTATAAAAGTAAACCTAGTCTAACAACAAAGGAAAAAGAAAAGAAAAAGAGAGATCGTGTCTAAAAACTGAGTCTATCAGCTAGCAAAAGAAAAACAAGCCAAGAAAGTAATAAATAACTTTGAAGTCTGAACATTTTATTTCTGTGTTTGGCAACAACAACCAGAGAGAATCTCTTGTGGTTATGATTTACTGGTGTTGAAAAATTTTTGATATTGTGTTCGATTAGATTGTAGATTTTGTTTCAAATATGTGTGATATTTGAGGTATATTTTTTCATTTAATCATTTCTAGAAATTATACTGTATGAATAAATGATTATGATTGATATTTAACTGTCATTTACAAATTACTGAGCTTTCGTCTCGCCAAACTTTTTTGTGAACTAGCTACGGTTTTAGCTAGTAAAACATTTTGCAATTAAATTCAAATCCACTCTATTCTGTAGCGCTAAGATTTCGTTGTAATATTCAATCATTTGAAACTCCACGTTCTTACTTTCGCTTTTAAGCTAGAAGAATTTCCTTCTCTTTATTTTGTGCTTTAAATGCAAGAGGACTAACTGGTATCACAATTTTAGATTATCATAAAATATGTATTTCGTTCAAAATTTGTCATCGTAATTTCTTATTACTTCGTTGAGCACATGTAAAATCAAAGTTTCAAATTAACTTTCAAACTGACACTAATTAAGTGTCATTCAGTTTACTATGCTGTTTTAACGCTTAATTTCCTTTTCGTTCTGTTGAAACTTCTTTTCTTGATTCATTTCCCTCCGACATGTATTTTAAATTTCAGTCATATTTTATTGATAACAAAAACAAGTTAAAGTTCCGTACGCTCGTTGTTCTGAGCCAGCTGGCGCTTTTTGGCATCAAAGAAAAACAATTGTGCTAATTTTTTTTCTTTTTTACTTGGTGACAATTTTTTTATTTTATCATCCTCACTTGATCAAAGTTGATGTTGCTTTGATTTTTCAAATTACTATGACAACGGTTGTTTTTAATATTTATTTTCAGGGCTTTACTCAAGCAGACTTTGCAGAACAAAAAGATTTTTTTTGTGTGTAAAATTCGTTTTTGTGTAGTTTTTTCAGGAAGAAAACCTGCAGATGAACTTAAACACAGAGATGTGCCAGCCGCGTTAATCGCCGATCCTACGCCAAGCTGCTACAAACGACCGCTAAATCTACTTTGCGCCAAAAAGAAAGAGCTTGTGAATAAAAGTGCGGTTTTGCATTTAATATTGCAGTCCCTTCACCATATTTGGCAGTTTCTGCTATTTAGCATAAAGTTCATGAATTTGAAGCCGTTTTTTTACGATTTTATGAGCTGGTCCCGATCTTGTTACGCAATTTAGAATCCGATTTCATCTGCTTTTGCAAAACTCCATCGTTTTAATTAACTCTGTGATTCAGCCACTCTGAAATTAATAATTTTATATTGGCTGTTATTTTTAACCATCCTTCTATTTTATTTTTAGTAGGGAAAACCTGGGAAATTGTTTTTTTTTTTTTTTTTTTTTTTGCCTAGACTACTTGAAAATATCAATCCAGTTGCATTCAAATTGATTTATGCCACTGCCATTTGCAAAAATCATTTTTTTTTTTTTTTTACCCGTCTTGATCTTGGGGTTTCTTAAGATTTTAGAAAATAAAATTGATCTCTAATTGAACTCTAATGCTTTGATAATGAATCTGCAAACATTGCAAATTTGTCAAATTCAGGCATTTTTGTTCCTTATTTTTAGACATTCTTAAAATTTTGGCAATCATGTCAATTATGTGAATTATTAAATACACCCTCATTATCTAGTTCAAAAAACATTTTTGTTGTGAACATTTTTTTTTTCTGAAGTTTTTATTTATTTGTTTATTTCACATTTTTCATATTTTATAATCATGTGTATTCTAAAATTTTTTTTTTATGACATCATTTCTTAAAATCAAATTTTTCATTGTAATATTATTATTTTCTTGTGTGATCAAATATGAAACAGTTAAAAATTCGTAGAGTAAAGAAAGTACATAGAGAGGCCCCGCTACACTAAGAAATTGAAGCCGGAAGCTGCACAGCTGTATTCCAAGATATTTAGCTTCTTGCTTAATATCTTGAGATACGTTTTGATTCAAATCATTCCATTACTGGATTTAAATTGGTAGTTAATTTAAACTTAGATATTATTGCAGTTATGAAGCCCGTTTTTACTTTCTTCTATATCTAATATATAGAAGAAAGTATTGGATTCGTGCAAATTTTCGAATTTCGAATTTTGACGGATTCGAACGTTTTGAGGTGTGCTGAGTCCATTTCGACTATTTTTGGAAAATGTCTGTCTGTCTGTGTGTGTGTGTGTGTGTGTATGTGTGTCACGTCTGTGTGTGACCAGTTTTTAGTGGCCGCTCTACAGCAAAAACTACCGCATGAAATTGAACGAAATTTGGTACACATATGTGCCCTTATGTGAACTTGTGCCCATTGGTTTTTGGCGCGAATTCCTCCAAGGGGGGTGGAGCAATGGGACGTTTTTTGAGTTACGCGTGCTTGCTATTTCTCAGGACGTAACTGGCGGAATCAAACAAAATTTGGTCCATATGTTGCCCTAACAGGAGCAGGTGCTGATTCAATTTTGGTGTCAATAACTCAAAGGGGGGTTGAGCTATAGAACGTTTTTTGTCGTCAATTGTGACTGCTGTATCTCAAGAAATAACGAACGGAATCAAACAAAAAATTTTTGACAAGTAGCCCTTAGTGGGTATAAGAGCTGATTTTATTTTGGTGTCAACAGCTAAAAAGGGGGTAGCGCAATCGCCCGTTCTTTTTTTCCATTGTGAGTGCCCTATCTCAAGAAGTAATTCTACGTTCTGGTTGAAATTTGGAATATATGTGAATCCATATGTAAACAGACTTTGGTTCAATTTTGACGCCAATCGCTCCAAGAGGTGTTGATTTTTTTTTTTTTTTTTTTTTGATTAAAAATGGTTTTATTAATGCAACAATAAGAAAGATAAATCGTAATAGATTGTCGTCTGCGCATTTCTCGTGATTTTAATTGTATGGAAATGATCGGAAATATTATCCATAGACTAATAATAAGAGTAGACCGAGCTTTCTCATTCTTGCTGATGAAGAAAATTGGTTCATAGATGTATCATGTGACTAGTGGAAGGGCTTGGCGAAGACTTTGGCAGCATGGTTGCTAGATGGCAGCATTATCTACAGTTTGGCACTCGACATGTATTTTACGACAATGTGTTTTCATTAAAAAAAACTTCCAGGCGCAGAGATTGAACTGTTTTTCTTTTAGTTATGCATTATTTTGACATTAGTAATAGTTTTTGATCAGTTTTCGGTAACTTTTATTTCATTTGGAGCTGTCAGCGTTGGCGTGAACGAAATGGCGTAAACGTTTTGCGTTAACGCAAAAATGTACTAATCGGTATTTTAAATTGAAACTGTAGGTAAAAATCTTACCGTTTGCGGATTCTTCTTGGTCGCTTGCATCTTTTATTGCTTAGGGAGTTATTGAAATTGACTAAAGAAAATGCACAATACTATCTAAACGAAAAACTCACTATATTAACAAAATATTTACAACTTAGAATAACAAATTTACAAATCGGACTCCGTAAAAAATCATTCTTCCGTGTTCCATAAATTCTATTTATTTTATTTCGCGCTGGCGTTGATCGTCTGCTACGATCAACTAGGATCTGCTGTTACTAGGATATCCACCAGTCACATGGTTTGGTTTATGAGCAGCAAAAGGGTTGCCATAGCTCGGTCTACTCTTATTATTAGTCTATGATATTATCTCAATGATTTAAAAATTTTAACTGTTGCAATCTTATGTTTGTTAACAAATAAAATATTTGTAATTAATTCAAGTAAGGCTTTTAAAGTAACTTTCAATTTTCGCTCTTTGTTTTGTTTTTACAATAATTCAGACATTGGGATGGTCGTCAAGTTTTTGCATGTAATTTTGTTTTTGTTAGGAATATTGCTTCCTCGTCAAGCATGGGGAGAGATCAGAAAAAGGAAAAATATAGAAGAAAGTTTCGTGATGCCCACAATATACTAGTTGAAATTGCATTTAAACATTAACTAAAATGCAAACCAAATCCGCCAGATACTTGATTCGATCTCTTTGTGAGATTGGTGAAAACCATTCTCGCGAAGCAACCATGTTATCATAACCCCGCCCATCATTCACCGCTGTATCCTTTAATTCCGGCGTCAATTTCATCTCCTTTTTAGTATAGGGGCTTCTTAATGTAAATTTCTTAACTCAATGTAAAAATTAACGTTTTAATAGTGCCTTTTTTGGATCTTCAGATTTGCTAATCATTAAGCAAGTAATTCAATATAACATATGGCGAAATTAGTCATATAAGTAAATAACTTACACATAGGGGGAGTTGGGGTGCGTTGGATCGCGGGGCACGTTGGACCGATCACAACTATTTTAATACTACTATTAATATTTTTTACTTTAATTTATGACTAACAAATCGCACCTATGGTGCAACAAATCCTATAATGAAATTACATTGAGCAGATTTTATTCAAGAAAGTGTTATTTTACTAGTACTGAGTAATGGGGTGGTTTCCTTTAGTCAAAAGTACTACTTTTAGTCACTGAAGTTGGTAGAATGAGCAAAAAAAAAAAAGTCATGGACCCAGAAAATATTTTCATTTTCATAACAGTTAGTTATTTTTTAATTATTTTTTTTATAGTTTTCGATTTTTTAAACAAGGCGTGGTCTTTATGACGTCACAAATGATGAGCTTTCCGCGAAATATTGTGCTCTACGTTTGCTATCAACCATATCGTTGCCAATACATGTGAGTAAAGAAGCAAATTAAATATTGGCTCTGGTTTATGGCAACAGTGAATGGCCGTTCATCATTTGTGATGTCATACGCAGAAACGTAAACAATGAAATTTCATCGATTAAAATATTTTTCAAAAATATTAAACTTTGTCAAATTATTTTAAAAAAAAATGGTCAGACCCTGTGTTTTTTGTCAAATTATTTTAAAAAATGGTCAGATCCTGTGTTTAAAGCACGCTCATTCAGAAAAAAAAAAAAAAAAAATTTTAAAATTTTGGGAACAACCCCATTTTCAGAAAACTAACTTTATTTTTTTTAATGAATTTTAGCCAAATTGCAGAAAGAAATTAAATTTCTTTCTTAAAGTAAGTTTGTTGAATTCACAATTAATAGCTGTTTTTTATTTATTGTCATAAAGGAAAAAAAAAGATCGTTTTTTTTCAGATCACGAATGTAGGGTTCGTGGGTCCACCTCATTGTGGGGCACGTTGAACCCGACCTACTTATCCCAAATAATTTAGAAACTTTTTTTTTCTCTTAAATCTCAATAATGGGGTTGTTTCCTTTAGTTAAAAGTCGTACTTTTTGTCACTGAAATTGATAGAATAAGCAAAAAAAAAAAAAAAAGAAGAAGATAACATGAACCCAGAAAATACTTTCATTTTCCCAACAGTTTTTTTTTTAATTAATTTTTTTAAAATGTCCGATTTTTCAAACAAGGCGTGGTCTTGATGACGTCACAAGTGATGCTCTTTGGCGAATCTTCCTACCACGTTTACACGTTATGATAATCAAGAAGCGAATTAAAATTGCCCTCTACGCTTGCTGTAAACCATATCGTTGCCAATACACGTGAGTAAAGATGCGAATTAAATATTTTGCTCTGTGAATGGCAACACAGAATGGTATTTCATCATTTGTGATGTCATCGGCAGAAGCGTAAACAATGAAAGCGCTCTGAATTAAGTATTTTTTTAAAAATTAAACTTAAACAAATGATTTAAAAAATAGTCAGATCCTATGTTTTTAAACATGTTCTTTCAGAAAAAAATACTTTTAAAATTTTGGAAACTACCCCATTATAAAGCAATATTCTAAGTGGTTGTATATTATACATTCATTTCATACTACACATGTTTGTAAATACTATATAAACTTGGTGTAAAAAAGCAGAGAAATAAAATTTGAATAAAATTTCATAATTGTTGGGGAAAAAATGTACTAAAATTAATTTTTCCAAAATATTTATTAAAAATCTGGACTTTTTCACGATTTATATTTTCAACTAGCTTTTACCCGCGGCTTCGCTCACGTTGATGTAGTTTTTTTTCAATCGATTCAAGTTAACGGTCAACACAGGCATAGGTCAAATAGTTACCAAAAAAAAAAAAAAAAAAAAAAGTTTGTCTCCAGTTTCGCTGACATTTCAAATTGCCTGCCCCTTTAAATGTATCAAAAGGTGTGATTAAAATTGAAAATCAGGGGGAAGAGGGGTAAATGAAATGTCGGCGGAACTGGGAGGACACCAAAAAAAATTACACAAAATAAATCACGAAAACGTTTAGGAGTTCTAAATAAGTTACTTTGGGTAATTTTCAAAAAATCCAATTCGAGTGAGGTCAACTATTCTTAAATAAAGTGAAACAGTTCTCTTCCCAATCTTCGACAAATAATATCAAGCGCTACACCGGCTCATGATTATTTTCAAAAATCTTCATCAGTACAGGTCCGATAGGATAAAAAAAAAGAAATAAAAAACAAAAACAAAATAAAAGAAAGAAAGAAAGAACAATATTCTCTATTGTCACCATTGAAATAGGGACATTAATTCCACAAAATCCTAATTAGCATCATTAACCCTTAAAAATACACACACAAAAAAGAAAATGAAAAGTTTCATAAAAATTTTAAATAAATTCGCCAATGCACTATCGTAGTCGCCTGGTGAGACTGGAGATGAAAAATGAATTTGGTGGATTAATTTACATTTTAATAGTAGTTTTAAAGTTATTTAAGAATATTTTTTCACTAATTTGGCGGATTAATTTTAACTTCAATACCTCATAGTACTTAATGATCTTTTTACCAAAATTAACTTGTCGGAATTTTTACACATGGTGAAAACCGAGAAACAGTATTGCGTACTCTTTAGCTTCACAAACAGCGACAGTTGAAAAAATTGCCAAATGCCTTAGCTTATTGAAATGATTCCACAAAAAAAAAAGTTTGGCTAGATTCCTGCTGATCGATTAAATACTCAGTCAACACAAATAAATTTAAATTTAAAAAAAACGCATTAATTGCCTCAATGTTGCATTAAAATGGAAAATAATCAGCCAAATCCATGTAGTATTTGCCAATCTTGTGCAGAACCCTTACTTCAAGATTTGACTTGAGAAAAGCCTTGAACAGTCACGAAAAGCAAAGATAGTCAACAAACGTTCGGATAAATCTGCAACGGTCTACCTCTGACGTCACAAGAATGGGTGGAGCTACGTAACCTTCTGACGTCACATCGTTTCTTTTGCTAGTTTGATTTTCGCGTTGAATTTCTTTCTTTTTGCTTCTTGATCTTAATTTATTTAAATATTTTTTTTCGCTTTTTATCTTTATTTTCTTTTTGTTATTGTTATAAAACGGAAAGGGAGTTCATTTTTTCAAAAGCAAATACGGTTTTATTTCATATTTAATTGAAATAAATTAAGAATATTATTATTATTTTTTAAAGATTTTTATGACGTTCTGGAAGATGTGATTATTTTATTCATTAAAATGAGAGGGGGAGAGGGATTATCAAAATTAGTTTATCAAGTTATTTTCCAAAATATGTTTTATTTTAGCTATTTAAGTGAAGCATTTTGTGGAGAAATATAAGTTTTAAGTTTTTGTGAAATGAAACGGTAAACGAAAAAACAATGAGAAAAAAAAAAGTACGACTATTATTATCAAGAAACAATTAAATACTTTTGCGCCGAGAAATAATTGGAAATATCTAACTTTTATCAGCACAAATAAATAGATTGTTGAATACACGTGTTTCGGGGTTTCCAGAAACCTCTTTTTCAATGCAAAGTTGTGAGCTTTTGCATGTAAAGACATCCAATAAAAATCTGTTTATTTAGACTAAAAATTGGATATTTCTTGTTAATATTATTATTAACTAGTGGTACCCGCACGGCTTTGCCCGTAGCAAAAAGTTAAAAGGTCATTTGGTTCGCCTGTATATTTACAAATAATTGATGATGAATTTCTCTCAAGTTTGCTATTTTAATTTGCCTGTTACGGTTCCTCGTTATGATAATTTGGTAATTTAATCCTCCGTGTTGTGATAATTTGTTCGGAAAAAATTTCTTAAAATTAGAATAGAAAAAGAACAAAATCGGATTTTCGAAAAATCGCTTCGAGGTGCACACCCTCTTGCTACTTACTCATTTTGTGTCAAATTTCATAAAAATCGGCCGAACTGTTAAGGCGCTGTGCGCGTCACAGAGATCCAGACAGAGATCCCGATATCCAGACAGAGAGACTTTAAGCTTTATTATTAGTAAAGATTTTTAAAGATGTTATAAAAGATATAAATTTGGCGTTCCAAGACATAGGGTTAAGATGTAATAACTTTTCTTTCTAAAAATAGGGGGTGGCGATTGTCAAAATTAGTTTTATCAAGTTACTCAACCATTATATTTTTATTTTAGCTATTAGTAAAACTAATAGCTAAATGGGGTTAATTTAATAGCTAAGTTAATCTCGAACAATAGGTTTTAAAAGTCCGTAAAATAAAACGGCTGACGAAAAAATAATGAAAACGGAAGGGCAGGAGGGGGGTGCATTATTATCATACAAAATCCAAATTACTTCTAATGAGGAATAAGAGGAAACAGAGGTATGGATTAAAACGGAAAATATACATTGATGAAGTTTAATGCATTTGTGCTCAGGTATCCTAACTCCTTTAAATGATTTCTTTTGACCAAGTTGCAGTTTTTTGTATTGCTTTAAGGAATAAACTAGGATGACTTGAATAAGAGGCCCATGCTCTTTTCGCTATGCCGCAGACGCGGGTTTGATGCCAAGGATAGGCACGGTCAACTGGGCCTTTCATTTCTTCTATGGGTCGATAAAATGAATACCAAGTGTGCTTGGAATCTAAACACTAGGGGCTCCTTGTTCGGCTGACCGGCACATCTGATTTTTGCACGCTAGTGCCAAATATTAGTTCATACTAAGTTTTGTAGATTTTTATTTCGAGGATATAAAGCTAGGAATATGTTTTTTAAATGAATAAAATTGTAAATGAAAATCAGCGTTACCTCCGTAGTCAAAAGATTAAATAACACTAGCCTACACTCCAGGGTGCCCCGTACCTACCGCTTACGCCTACAATCCAGGGTCCCCCTACCTACCGCTTACACATGATTTAATTGTTCGGATGGGACCCTGAAGACAGTTTAGTTTCTTGATCCAGACCATGAACCGGGCAGTCCCTGATCCAGCACCCTCGGTGATATCGATATGGAATGGAAACTTGGAGGTCTTCGTAATCACGACTGATTAAACGTGAACCTGTCACCATTAGCGCACACGGAGGATCTCCTACCGACTGCATCGAACCCGCGACCCTGTAGTTGCGAGTCCAACGCCCTACCGATCAGGTCATCATGGCCGCATGTTAAGAACATGCAAAGTTCCATGTATTGTTTACCTGGGATCGTGGTGACCTGATCGTCAAAGTGTTGTCGGATTCGCAACCGAAGGGTCTCGGGTTCAATGCCAGCCGGTCGTAGATATTTCGTGTTTGTTAAATAGTTGATATAATATTTAATTTATGTTAAAAGATAAATTGTCTTTGAAAAATTTCAAAAGAACGCATGCATGGACACCGGCAGAATTAATTGCAAAGGGTTGTAACCATATAGAATTCTGTAGCAAAAATAATAGGGCTTCCATACAGTCATAGAATGTGGCCAATTGGAAAATCATTCGATTCTAATAGCTATAAATCCATTATATGACCAATGTGTCCCTTTTCCCCTCCCCGAAAAAAAAATGGTTTGAATTTTGAGATCTTTTATTCTCAAATTAGGTTTTCGCAATCAGGAATTGCGGTAGGACCCTACTCGAAGGGTTTCTTGTTCCTACTAATGGAATTCACCGCAAAGTAATTTGAATTCAAGAAGTCAAAATTCAAATGAATGCCAGGGGCTGGATACTGGATGTTATATGCTGGATTTTGTTTTTGCGTAAAAAGAATTGTTTAAAGTCGAAAAGGTCCAGGTCGTTATTAAATAATTCAATTTCGATGTGCATGGACGCTACCATCCAAGGGAAGGGACATACTAGCGGAGGCTCGTGGACCAGAGGACATGGACGCCACCAACGAGGAGAATGGACACGCACATGGAGGCTCATGCACCAAAGAAGTTTGCATAATAAGCATAGAAAAATAAAATGAAAGGAAATCAACTATTGTCAAGTAAACACAAAAAACAACCGTGATTGCTCAAAATAAAAAAAAATGCATAAACTTTTTTTATTCGACATTTTTTCTAATTCAGCAATTGCGAATTTGCTTATTGTTCTCTTTTGACCGTTTTCGGCGTCCGTCCGTCCTTTAATTTCATTTCTGTCACCACCATTGGATTTTTGGAGGGACTCCACCTTGCCCCCCCCCCCCCCCCCCATGCTGCTCCTCCAGCGAGCACCGTCCTTCGTACACACACGCCTGCACACACACACATGTCTGCAGATAGACTCACACATACACACACACACGGCTACCCCCCCTCCCCATACACGCCTACATACACACACGCGTGATTGCGAAAAAAATAATTTCAATTCGGGTTGTCAAAATTCAAATTAATTTTTATTTATTGAATTATTTATTGATTTTTCAATTTTTAAAAATTATGTGATTAATTATTTATTAATTTAACTTAAATCTTAAGTCGACTTCTAAGACGTATTTCTATTTAATTATTCAGTTTATAGGTTACATTTTTCTGATCACAGTATTTTTGTACTTTTATATTTGCCCTACGCTGAAAATGCAGTAATTTTTACAAACTTCCTTATTTATAGTATTAATAACCATTGAAACATCTTTAAAAATATTTAAAAAATATTAAATCATTTTTGTTTTTATAATTGATGTAATTTTATTTTTTAAAATCGGGTGGGGGGGGGAGGCGCCACTTTCTTGCCGGATTCAAGTTGACATATGAGAAGGAATAATACTTATCGTGATGTATTTTGCAATTAGTTCTTTAAGGTATTTTGCTATTTTTCAATATGTTTCCCAATCCAATTTAATTTTTTATAAGTCAAGGGTTGTAAGAATGCCACTAAAATTTATTTTTTAAAAATTTCTTATAAATAAATAGTAAAAAAATAGATACAAAAAATGTCATTTGAAAATTAGTTTTTGATTTTTTTCCAAAAGATGTGAGTATAAGAACACCTCCTTGCACCCGTGCACATGCTCTTATTTCCTGTGGAAGTAATAGGTGTCATATCATTGTCGTATGATTTACAAAAGTAAAAGAAAAGGAAAGAAAAGAATAAGTTTAAAAAAAAATAGATGTATTCGTGCATGAAACGCAACGAAAATCCGCTTATTTCAGAGACCGCAGAAGAAAACGTAGCTCCACCCATTCTGATGACATCATAAGTCAACGTAGCTGTGACGTCAATGGTAGACCGTTGCAGATTTATCCGAACGTGTTAACAATACAACAATTGTCGCTATCGACATGGAGTTGAGATGATACACTAAATACTGTATTGAGTTGAGGAAAGCCTTCGAACATGGAACTAAAAAGCTCATAACTCGTTTTTTATTCTACTTAGAAATTTCGAACAGGTGCCATGTTCAGCAGAAAAATCAGAGCTTTCGATGGACATATAATGTAAATATGTGCAAGTATTTTTTCATCCCCATATTAGAGAATTTATACGAAAATTGTGTTTTATTGCCCCCTAAGGGGGTTTTGCCCCCCCCCCCCCCATAACGGGAAGAAAACTACCCTATGTGTTATTCTGATGCATAAGCTATATTATTGTCAAGTTTCATCAAAATCCGTTCAGTAGTTTTTGCGTGAAAGAGGTGATTGTTTGAAATTGTGCAAAAAGGAAAATTAATGGAAGTTTCTGTGCTGTTTATGGATTTGCCTAATTTAGTTGCTGGATTATTTAACACAGTAAAAAAAGTCTTTTGAAAATTCTTTGATTGGCGATATTTTGTTTACATGGTGAAAGCTGAGAAACATTATGACGTTGTCTTCGGCTTCAAAAACAGTAACGTTGAAAAAACTGCCAAATGCATCAGCTACGGAAATCTTTCTGCAAAAATTTTGGCGATCTGCTGGTTGTTTGGATAATGAGTAAGTGTTCAATCAGCATAAATAATAATAAAAACCATTAATTACATGCAGGTTCCGTTTAAATGGAAAATCATCAGCCAAATCATGTACTATTTGCCAATCTTGTGCAAAAATCTTACTTCAAGATTTGACTTGAGAAAAGCCTTGAACAATCACGAAAAGCAAATATAAATAAATATGCAATATAAATAAATAAAAATATAATGTAAATATGTGCAAGTATTTTTTCATCCCCATATTAGAGAATTTATACGAAAATTGTGTTTTATTGCCCCCTAAGGGGGTTTTGCCCCCCCCCCCATAACGGGAAGAAAACTACCCTATGTGTTATTCTGATGCATAAGCTATATTATTGTCAAGTTTCATCAAAATCCGTTCAGTAGTTTTTGCGTGAAAGAGTAACAAGCATCCATACATCCATACAGACAAACTTTCGCATAGATAATAGTACTAAGATATAAGGGTTCGTACGGGTCGTGGAAATCCTGGAAAGTCATGGAATTAACAAATTTAAGACCTGGAAAAGTCATGGAAAACAAATATTTCCATTAAAAGTCATGGGAAAATATTTTATCTTACTAATCTTACTAATATTATATATGCGAAAGTTTGTCTGTATGGATGTATGGATGGATGTATGGATGTTTGTTACTCTTTCACGCAAAAACTACTGAACGGATTTTGATGAAACTTTACAATAATATAGCTTATGCATCAGAATAACACATAGGGTAGTTTTCGTCCCGTTATGGGGGGAAAACCCCCTTAGGGGGGTAATAAAACACAATTTTTGTATAAATTCTCTAATATTGGGATGAAAAAATACTTGCACATATTTACATTATATGTCCATCGAAAGCTCTGATTTTTCTGCTGAAGATGGCACCTGTTCGAAATTTCTAAGTAGAATAAAAAACGAGTTATGAGCTTTTTAGATCCATGTTCGAAGGCTTTCCTCAACTCAATACAGTATTTAGTGTATCATCTCAACTCCCTGTCGATAGCGACAATTGTTGTATTGTTGACTTTCTTTGCTTTTCGTGATTGTTCAAGGCTTTTCTCAAGTCAAATCTTAAAGTAAGATTTTTGCACAAGATTGGCAAATAATACATGATTTGGCTGATGATTTTCCATTTAAACGGAACTTTAATGTAATTAATGGTTTTTATTATTATTTATGCTAATTGAACACTTACTCATTATCCAAACAACCAGCAGATCGCCAAAATTTTTGCAGAAAGATTTCCGTAGCTGATGCATTAGGCAGTTTTTTCAACGTTGCTGTTTTTGAAGCCGAAGACTACGTCATAATGTTTCTCAGCTTTCACCATGTAAACAAAATATCGCCAATCAAATAGTTTTCAAAAGACTTTTTTTACTGTGTTAAATAATCCAGCAACTAAATTAGGCAAATCCATAAACAGCACAAAAACTTCCATTAATTTTCCTTTTTGCACAATTTCAAACAATCACTAAATTTTATTACTTATTTTGGTAACATTTCGGATGAAACTGTTTAGCGCCATTTTATGGTGACCAAAAATATCTCAGCATCTGGCGACGATATCTCTGTAACGAAAATTAATATCATATCGTTTTACAAAGTAAGGAAAGAATGGGAGCATCATCGAAGGTACCTCGAAACGACTTTCGCAAATTCGGTAAAATCGCACCAAGAGCCACAATGATTAAAATTTCCCGAAATAACTAAAGCAAGTATAAGGGGATTACGAGCGCAGCTACTTTTTTTTAATCACTTCGTACTTCATTAGCCATACAGAGAAGGTTTTAGACTCCATGTTAAAAAAAAGTATCAACAGATTAATCTTTTTAAACATGAGAAGATTAATTTCATGTTTTTTAAATTTGTATATGCTTAAATATAGTGCTTTCGTTTCTAAATCAATACTACTTTGTTCTTTATACTTATTGCTATTTTAGTTTTATGGGTAAGGAAGAAACTCGATTTTTAATCACGTCAAAAAGATGTGTTTTAAATTCTTTTACTTAAAACAGAAAACAAAAGCAAGTAACGATTTTTTCTAATAATTTTTACTGACCCAGGCAACGCCGGGTATTTTTGCTAGTATTATATATGCGAAAGTTTGTCTGTATGGATGTATGGATGTATGGATTTTTGTTACTCTTTCACGCAAAAACTACTGAACGGATTTTGATGAAACTTTGCAATAATATAGCTTATGCATCAGAATAACACATAGGGTAGTTTTCGTCCCGTTATGGGGGGCAAAATCCCCTTAGGGGGCAATAAAACACAATGTTTGTATAAATTCTCTAATATTGGGATGAAAAAATACTTGCACATATTTACTTTATATGTCCATCGAAAGCTCTGATTTTTCTGCTGAAGATGGCACCTGTTCGAAATTTCTAAGTAGAATAAAAAACGAGTTATGAGCTTTTTAGATCCATGTTCGAAGGCTTTCCTCAACTCAATACAGTATTTAGTGTATCATCTCAACTCCCTGTCGATAGCGACAATTGTTGCATTGTTGACTTTCTTTGCTTTTCGTGATTGTTCAAGGCTTTTCTCAAGTCAAATCTTGAAGTAAGATTTTTGCACAAGATTGGCAAATAGTACATGATTTGGCTGATGATTTTCCATTTAAACGGAACCTGCATGTAATTAATGGTTTTTATTATTATTTATGCTGATTGAACACTTACTCATTATCCAAACAACCAGCAGATCGCCAAAATTTTTGCAGAAAGATTTCCGTAGCTGATGCATTTGGCAGTTTTTTCAACGTTACTGTTTTTGAAGCCGAAGACAACGTCATAATGTTTCTCAGCTTTCACCATGTAAACAAAATATCGCCAATCAAAGAATTTTCAAAAGACTTTTTTTACTGTGTTAAATAATCCAGCAACTAAATTAGGCAAATCCATAAACAGCACAGAAACTTCCATTAATTTTCCTTTTTGCACAATTTCAAACAATCACCAAATTTTATTACTTATTTTGGTAACATTTCGGATGAAACTGTTTAGCGGCATTTTATGGTGACCAAAAATATCTCAGCATCTGGCGACGATATCTCTGTAACGAAAATTAATATCATACTAGCTGCGTGCCCGGCGTTGCACGGGCTACTTAAAAAACGAAAGAGATGTCCAATTGATGTTTTTGTATTACTCTGACTTCAGTTTCTAAAGCGCTAAGGAGTAAATAAATACGCGTAATGCAAGGTTTGCAAAACACCAGTAGAGCATATTTTTGGCAAAAATCTCTTTAAAGTTAATCATAGTTATCAATAATGCAAGTTATGCGTATTTTCAATTAACACAAAAGATAAAAATACATGCATTATCAATTAAAATCTGTGCTCACTTTAAACTGAATTAAATCTGATAGACTATATCTGAAACATTTGTATGTACAATTACGATCAGCTTTTTACATAAAATGACACATACTTTTTGGTTGCTTACGTGATACTAAAGCACCAAGACTTAATATATACCAATTAGCATTAATTTAATACCAAGTCATCAGATTCGAATTAAGCTTTAGTTAAAATCCTTAAAAACAATATTTTTGTTCAACTCTGTTTCACTTAAAGAAATTCAAACAATCTTAATTTGACATGTTCTTTTAACGATACAAACTGTATTTCAAAAATAGAAACAGGAAGGAAAAAGAGAGTTATTACAATTCGAAAACTCACCCATGTGACGGGAAAAAGTCCAACAAAATAAACATAATTAGTCGCACATCCTAAATGTACCAAAATATGAGGTCGGTGAATAATAAACTTACACTACAATCAATAAACATAGCTAAAGAAGCAACTTTCATATGCTGAAAAGAATTAAGAACGTTGAATGTAAAAAATAAAAAAAGGACAGACGATAAAATAAAGGCTACTTCCGAATAGGGCAACCAATTTTAAACTAATTTAAAATGAAATTCTAGATGGAAACGTTGTTTTAAGATTTGGACAGCAGCCAAAAAATCTCTTTTAAAACAATTATTAGAATTTTACTTGCTCGCGCATATGCAAAATGGCAACAGGAAAGAAATAAAAATTCCTGAATAACGTTATGTTAATTAACGTTTTAATTAATATCTCTGCTAATTAAAGTCGCACAATTACGAGATTGGTCCTATTGTTTTCTTTGGAAAATTTCGAATCGATCGGTATCTCGTTTGATTCCCGATTCGCAGTGGTTCTAGAGAAGATAGATCGTCAGACAGACAGACAGACAGACGCGAACAGATTTTAATATTATAGAGGATCGTTTTACAAAGTAAGGAAAGAATGGGGGAGCATCATCGAAGGTACCCCAAAACGACTTTCGCAAATTCGGTAAAATCGCACCAAGAGCCACAATGATTGAAATTTCCCGAAATAACTAAAGCAAGTATAAGGGGATTACGAGTGCAGCTACTTTTTATTAATCACTTCGTACTTCATTAGCCATACAGAGAAGGTTTTAGACTCCATGTTTAAAAAAAAGTATCAACAGATTAATCTTTTTAAACATGAGAAGATTAATTTCATGTTTTTTAAATTTGTATATGCTTAAATATAGTGCTTTCGTTTCTAAATCAATACTGCTTTGTTCTTTATACTTATTGCTATTTTAGTTTTATGGGTAAGGAAGAAACTCGATTTTTAATCACGTCAAAAAGACGTGTTTTTAATTTTTTCACTTAAAACAGAAAACAAAAGCAAGTAACGATTTTTTCTAATAATTATTACTGACCCAGGCAACGCCGGGTATTTTTGCTAGTGTAGTAATAAAGTAACAATAACTAAAAGGGCGCTGAAAATGTTGAATGATTTAGTAAAATTGAACTATCTCAAAAACAAATCGAGTTTTGGAATCCAATGTCATCCGTTTCTATAACAGCCGCTCGCCTTTTATTATTATTATTTTTTTTATTTTATTTTTTTTGTTTTTTTGTTTTTTTGTTTTGTGATTTTACTATTGGGGCATCAATAATTTTAAATTCACCATTATATTCTGCACTTCTCATGTTTTATATTCTGTAGTAGCGGACATGCACGTTCTTGATTTTGCCACGCCCCCTCAAAAAATGTAATTGAATTGCATCCGAGTTCGTTTCAACTACTTGTAAAAATTCATTGTTAAATTTATCAGAGTTTACCTCAATATTTTTCAGACTTTAGAAAATGAAGACTTTAGTCAGGCAATATAACATAGAAATAGGGGAATTCTATTACTCTGAAACAGAGGTGCCCAAAATACAGCTCGCAAAACTGATCCTTGTGGCCAGCTGAAATATATCTGGTTTAGAAAAATGAATTTACTAAATTACGTGGGTTTACTTTTAATAAACGAATATACTGTCAAGTGACATGGGTGAGTACAGTTGGACCATAGATTACATGGAAAGGCTAATGTCCTGTTTATAGGCGGAAATGGACACATCTATTAGTTTATAGAGATGTTAGTTGGTTTGTTTTAGAAGTGCACTTTTGCCTCTGTATTATTTAGCCTTAGTTTTGTAAAAATGAAAATTTGCTCACAGCAACATTTTTTAAATCTAAAGTATATTCGATCTATATTCTTACGGCAAAAACTGATAGATTTATTTATTTACAACAAAGTTTTGAGCTTACCATTTTGCTTTTACGTTCCTGAACGAAATGAAAATATTCTATTTTATTTTTGTTGTTTCCATGGAAACAATTTTTGTTTCCCCTTATTTTATTTTAGAGAATGCAGTAAATGAAAAAGGCACTACTGACATTATAAAAGGCGTGCATCAAAACCCCACCGTTATTTTCCATTCTACCCTGCTAGATTCATTCAGATGGAATCGTCTTTACTTGGCAAATTGCCAAATTACATACAATCCATGATAAAACAGTAGACGTATTATTGACACCAAAGGGCAATGTTTTTATTAAGAACTTAAGTTATTATTGGAAACTTAGTAATGACTCACTCAATTTTTGTCCCATTCATTACTATTCTGCCCTATTTATTAAATATTTATTACACATTTAAACATCAGTGTATTGCATTCATAAAATTTTTACTTTACCTGAATTTATATGATAAAGACGAATAAGAATCTTATATAATTAAAAATTGAGCGTATATCTATGTATGTAGTCATCTATGTCCGAGTTACTTCTCCCGAACGACAGTGAACCGACCATCGAACCAGTTATCGATGGATTCATAATCTTCCGGTTTTTATGTTTAGCTATTTAACATAATCCTCCAATAATAATTAGCGGAGATATCAATTAAAAACTATTTATTACGACTTAGATTTCGACATAAAATTCCTATTTTTCGGAGGCTACACACTGGAAAGCTTTTTGCTTTGTTGATAAGATTGCTTTCAAAAAAGTTTTTTTCCCTCCCTATAAAACGTATATTTGTGTCCTTATTTTTTGAGATCTTGAGGAAGTATTTACAATTGTGTTTCATATTTTTTTTCTGTTTTTGATTTTAAATGATTTTAAATGTAATTGATGAGTGCTTTATAATTTTAACAATTCAACTGATTATGACTAATTACCGATGTTGATTATTTAATTTTTGATTTATTTGTTACACATAATCAAGTGTTTATGTTATGTTTTGAGCAGGCCCCGACTAACTAAAAGTGAGGCCCTAGGCCCACGATAATTTGGAGGCCCCCTGAAGACTCTGTAGCGGGATACAGTGGTTACAGGTTTGGTCCCCGTCGGAATTCATTTTTGGAGCCTCTTTGTCTATCCCAGAATTACTTAAATCATTAACCACGTGCATTTATGAATCAATTCAGGGCCCCTCATAGTTGTAACATGGTAAATTCGCTAATAGCAGAATGAGTAAAAATTCTCCTTTAAGGAGGGTTTTTGCGATTAATAAGTTATTTTCTTTTAATTATCATGCATAATCCTTTAGGAAATTTGAGGCCCCTTAGGAAGATGAGGCCCCAGGCCCAGGCCTAGTTGGCCTGTGCCATAATCAGGCCCTGGTTTTGAGTTCTATTTTTAATGTCTTATGGAACCTTAGTTTCATTTTGTAATTAATCTGTGCAAGTTCTCTTTTTTTTTTTTTTTTTTTGTTCAGCTTTGGCAGATATCATCATTTGTGTTTCGTGAAATTTATATTCGTGCTTTCTTCAATTTATTCTTCAGAAACTTGTAATCAATTATGTTCAAGATATTTTTTTATCCCGATGATGTTCTCAAAATTTAAAATAAATGTTAGTCATACCTCATCTCCCGCCCAAACCGAGAGACCGTCCGAAGTAATTCCCGAGCAAAAATGGCAGGGACGTACCAACTGCCCCAATTGTGCCAAACAGCGCCAATTACCGATCCTGCGACAAACTGCTCCAAATCAAGGCCGTATCCAGAAATTTTTTTCGGGAGGGGCCCGGATTAGCATATTACCCTAACACACACACACAAACACACTCATATAGTATATATTGACACAACAAACGCATAAAAATGTTAATATAGAAGACATTTCGTCTCGATTTTTAATGATTCTACTGTTTGGACGTTTTTATTTTAATTTCTTATTATTTTTCTTAGTCACCTTGTAGTGATAAGGATAACAGGAGAGTGTCCCTTTAAGTCTGATGTAGAACATTCATAATTTCAGGGGGTCCGGGGGTTTTTCCCCCGAGAAATTTTCAGAAAAAAAAATCTGTATTTTGAGGCCTTATATTAGGTAATTGAGACGACAAAAATATGAAAAAAAACTAGGCACACAAAATCTTTTAAAAGTTATACATTCTTTTGCAAATCAAGATCAAACAAAATAAAAATTGCTTGCTCGACAAATCATGGAACTTAATGGACAGAGAGGAAAAACGAGAGAGGAGAAAAGAGAAGCACTTCGTCATCTGCTCATATCGGCTTTTAGTGAAGTTTGTTTTTGATCACTCCCCCTGTCCCCATTTTTTTTTCATTAAATGCCCTACAGTATGAAAATTGTACAAAATAGTTTAAAAGAAATGCTGTAGACATTCAGAAAATAAGAACGAAAGAGTAATATTCTGGCCATTTGGACAGTTCATACTTTATTTTCTTGATAAGATACAAAATTGAAGAACTTTTCAAGGAATTTCAAAAACTTAAATAATTTTCAAAGACTATCGAACAGTTGAAATTATTTTAAGCTCTTTATTTACACTTTTCAAAAGTTGATTGCACAGTCTTACAAAATGATTATAACTTTGTAAGACACACCCGTTTTAAGTTAAAAATAAATGCAACGAAATATTTCTCGAAACAAACTTTTTTTTTTCAATCACAAGTAGTGCAGAAAATGAAAAAGAGTAGAGTAAGTGTTTTTTTTTTCCCTTATACTAAAGGTATTAACTGTATGCAGTAGAAGTAAGAAAAAAAAACAAGCAATAACAAAAGAGCTTCCATGATACTGAATTCGGCATTAAATAAATGCAAGACAAGAAACATTTCAGTTACAAAAATGATCTTGAAAATTATGCTACAAAAACGCTAGAATCGTGATTTTTGCATTTTTTACTCAGGATGTATCAAGGAGCTGAATTTGGCACATCTTGGTAACAAGATACTCGCCTAATCGGAAACTAGGGGCCCAGCCTTTGGGGAGTCCCCGGCTCGAAATCAGTACAGTGCAAGTTTTATAATGAGCTTTAGGGGAGGAGGGCAGGATCGTGCATAGAGGGGAGAAGGGACACCTGTTGGCCCGAGCTTAAATGGGGCCCAATATTTTTAAACCTAGGGTTGAAAATATGGGTAAACAATATGGAGAGGGCCCAAAAAAAGCATTTGTGACAGCCCCAAAATTTCTGCGCACGCCCCTAGAGGAGGAAGTGCACAGAAGTCAGTTCGGTAGACTTGAAAAGTCTACCGAACTGACGAAGGGCCTGCTTTAACCCTGGACTGCCCTGAATTGGGAAAGAGTGTAGGAAGCCCTAATTAAAAGTCTAAATTTCAAGTGTGCCTTGCAGCTAATGAGAACTAGAACTGCTTTTTCTGTATTTCTGCAAAATATTATAAATTTTGAATATTAGCAAAATTAAGAATAAAAAAAACTTTGTTATTTTCCTTTTCTGACATTAGGAATTTAGAAAAAAAAAAAAAACCTTCTTCTGTTTTACGGTACAAAACATTTCAAGTTTCGGGGGGGGGGGGGCCGGGCCCGTCAGCCCCCCCCCCCCTCTGGATACGGCCCTGCTCCAAATGACCGCCAAATGGACTTTTCTGCGCCAAAATCGAACAAACTTGCGCCAAAACTGCAATTTTGCGTTTACTGTTGCAGTTTCTTTAGCATATTTGGCAGTTTTGGATAAATGTCATCAAGTTAATGCATTTGGAACTTGTTTTCACGATTTTTTGGCTTAGTCCCGTTTTTTTGTGCATTTCAAAATCCGATTGCATCTGCTTTTGAAAAACTTGATCGTTTTATTTTTTTTATGTGATTCTGTTCTTTTGACTAGAAATTTTTTTCACTGATCATTATTTTCAACCTTTGTTATCTTTTGTTTTCAGTATATGAGGATTTGTAAATTCGTCTTCTTGCCACGCCCACTCGAAAATGTCAATCCAGTTGCATCCAGATTGATTTAAGCGAATGCCATCTGTAATAATTAGTATTGTTCACCAGTTTTTAATTTTAGGTCTCTTACTATTTTAGGACAGAAAATTGATCTCTAGTTTTGGTTGGAGACACTCAAGATAGCAAAAATCTGGGAATTCTAATGCTCTAGTAATGAATATGCAGATATTTCAAGTTTCTCAGATTCAGGCATTTTTTTCCCTTATTCTTAGCCTGTCTTAAAATTTTCATTTATTTATTTATTCACATTTTTTATATTTTTTTACGTCAAATTCCTTTTCTGTGACATTTCTCAAAAATTTTTTTTTCATTGTAATTTCATTATTAATTTTGTGATTAAATATCAAACAGTTAAAAATAAAAGGTTTTAATGTTGCCTTTGCTTGATCTTCAGATTTGTTAATCAAGTAGTTCAGTATATAAACATATATGCCAAGAAAAAAATAAAATAAATAATAATAATAAGGTCAAATATGAAAATATAAGTGAATAATTTAAACATACCAAAGAAAGAAAGAAAAAATATCTAATAGCTCTTTAACACTCATTTATAACTTGTTGAGTTAAAGTTTTTAAATTCAACCATTATTTTGTGCTTTTTTTAAAAGCCGTTTTGAATATGTTACATAAAAGCAAACAAATATTAAAAATAGGTGTCAAAGCATTATAACTTAAAAGTGCACTAAAGCAGTGATGTATTAAGCAAAGTAAATGTATGCACTAAATTTAAATCAAAAGAAGAGCAAGAAAAAGTAGAGCAGGATAGAACTTGTCTTATGTGAAAAAATTGTAATAGAGCTTCAATTTGTAGTTGTAGTTATGGTGTTTTTGCATACTCAATCTCCTTTTTTATTATTTTATCATGTCACACGTGTTTCAGTGTGTGAAATATGCATAGTTGCTCTAATTGATGCAAAATTTAAATTTTTCTGCTGCAAGCTGCTCCAAATTTGCAATTTTACTGCTCCAGACTGCTCCAAATTCACCGTTTTGCTGCTCCAATCTCCCCATTTTCCTGCTCCCAAGATTGCTCCAAAAGCGAGTTTTGGTCGGCATATCCCTGTTATACATAATGTGTGCGTGTAGTAGTTTCTTACTTCTAAACATACTTTTTGCCGCTCCAATTACACTATTTTCGTGTTCCAAGTTTCTACAAAACAAACTTTTAGTGAGCCAAACTGCTCCAAGTTCATTACTTTCCTGAGCCAAGCTGCTCCAAAGTCACTATTTTCCTGCGCCTGAGATTGCTCCAAAAGTGAGCTTCAGCTGGCACATCCCTGAAATGGTGTTACGAAATCGAACGAGCGGAGCAAGTAATACGTGACAGACCAAAAGAGTACCGATGAACAAAAGAAGTAAAATTCGTTTTAACAGGAAACATTGAACAATGTTTCATAATTTGATAACAGTTATAAAATTTAAAAAGATACAATTTAATGATTTCAATTATGAGTGGCGTATCGAAAGTTCTTTGTCAGGAAAAGTGTTGAGCACATTTTGTTTTCTGCTTAAGTTTGCAGAATATGAATGCAAGTAGATATTTGAATTGCATAGGGTATCAGAGTGAAGTAAACAAAAACGGGGAAACTTCCTTGGTTACAGAACAGGTGCATAGTCTCAACCAAAAGGGATTTCAGAAACTATTATTCCCTCTTCTTTTCCCAAAATTACAATTTTTTCGTTTTACTATAAAATAGTACTTGTATTTTAACTATGCTAATAATGATGTCTGTTACTAAAGTGGAAGTATTCAAACTCGTCTTTCATTTTTGTTCCATTTTCTTTTAGGATATGTTTAGAAACGAACAGCGATTCAGAGCAGATTCTCGCTTTGGAAAACCTAATTATGCAGGTGTTAGAAGCCCTTCCCTTTTGAGAAATCCATTTCCTCGGCCCCGAAGACGTGCATTGTACAACAGGCATCCACCTCCTCATTTTAGACCAATGACCAGAGTACCCTATTGTCCTCGATTCCAATCTCCTAGGGGTCCAGTACAAATGAATGATAATTTTCAAAATCTTTCAAATTTCAGTGATCATGCTTTTCCTATCGTCTCGGATAGTTATTCGGTGCCTAATTCTTGTGCTGTGCCTCATCAAAATCAAAACGTACAATTTCCAAATTTTCAAACAAGATTTCCCCTTCCGAGATATCAACATCAAAATGCAATTGTACATTCGAATCCTCCTACCCCGACGATTCAAGACGTTGAAGTAAACGAATATCTTTGGATCGAGACTAGGACGACGGATGGCAAGCTTTACTATTATAATGCCAAAACACGGCTCACGCAGTGGGAAAAGCCTATAAATGTCAAGGTGATTCCTTGGGAGCAAGTACAGCGATTTACTCGAAATACTGAATGCGGAAACTTCCCGCAACAGGATATTCAGACACCACCACCTCGTTTGAATACTGCTCCCTGTACGAGACCATACTTTAACCAAGAAGTTCTGACACACTGCTCACCTGTTGCACATATTAGGGGACCCATTCCACAAGGTATGCTAATGTTTCCCCCTCCTGTGATTGCCAATCCACCACTTTTCACTATGGCACCTTCGGGAAACGCAGTTAATAACTTCCACAGCATGAATCTAAATGTAAGTAATGCGCCAAACATTGTGACTCCTGTATTACCTCCTGTTTTCACTGCTCAAAATGGAACTGCAACCGATTGTGCCTTCGATGTTCATTTGCCAGGGCTTCGAGCAGAAAGTAACTCTACCACTTGCAGTGAGTTGCCTGTTTCGCCAGTTCCTTATTGTGAAATTTACTCACCCAAACAAGATGGCGATGCACCAACTGCAGAAGGATTGATAGGTTATGAAACAAGTACACTTGAATCTGATGCGTCTGTTTCTGTTGTTAAAACTAGTGTTTGTAGAGAAATTGTTGCCAATGAATTTACTGTGGCAGATTCGGACAAAGAGCATGTTGATTCGTGTGGTGAACAACAAAACGAAGAAATGAAAGAAGAGACAACCCAATCGATTGTGGATGAAAGCCCTAAGGATTTCCAGGCAGTTATGGATGAATCTGCACCGGAATCAGATCACGGTTTGGAGGGTGGAGAAAATATAACTTCGATTAATGTTGATGATAAGTCCCGCCCAACCTCCTGCACTCCAATATCAGGTACTTCCTGGTGTGTTGTTTGGACAGGAAACGGCAAGGTTTTCTTTTATGAGGCCAGTAGTAAGTATTCTGTTTGGGAAATGCCTATTGAACTTAAGAACAGACCAGAAGTGCAGAAACTGATTGAAGCTCCACCTGTTATGAAAAAGCAAAACCAATGTCAAGAAGAGCCAAATAATAAAAAAATAAAGACAAGCGAAGAAATAACGGCAACGCGTGACTCTCCTGTCAGTGCAACAGAAGAAAGTGCGGTTGAGTTCGAGACTAAAGCATTACAAGAAAGAGCAGCTACGCCGTATGAAGAAAGAGTAGAAAAATTTCGTCAAATGCTTGTCGAGAAGAATGTTTCTGCCTTCTCAACATGGGAGAAGGAATTGCATAAAATTGTGTTCGATCCCCGCTATTTGCTCCTGACGTCAAAGGAAAGAAAACGGGAATTTGAATTATTTATTCGAGAAAGAGTCGACGAAGAAAAGAATGAGAAGAAAAGACAGCACCGTCAAATGCGTGAAGGATATCGGAGCCTTTTGATGGAAGCCGGAATAGATTCTAAAACGAAATTCAGTGATTTTGCCCAAAGATATAGCAAAGACGAGCGTTTCAAAGCAGTGGAGAAGATGAAGGATAGAGAAAAGATGTTTGTTGACTTTGTCAATGACATAATCTTGAGCGAAAGAGAACAAATTGCACGCGAGAAGAAACTAGATGAAAATTTTATTGAACTTTTAAAAGAGCAGGAAATCGGCGAACGTACCACTTGGGAAGATATTGAAAAAGTAGTTTCAAATGATGAACGCTTTCAAGCTATACGTAGTAATTCGCGTAAACGAAATCTTTTCTATGACTTTATTAAGAAGAGTAGCCAACAGAAAATGGATCCAAACACAACTCAACAAGAACGAGCCAGAGCCAGTATCAAGAGCCGCGAGGAAGAAGTGAAACGCGATTTGTCTGCACTTCTGCAGGAACGGGAAAAGGAGCAAGCCCAGCACAAACACGATTCCGCGGTTTCTTGTTTTAAAGCTCTTCTCGTAGATTTGGTGAGAAAACCGGACGAGAGCTGGAAATCTGCTAGGAGTGTCATGCGAAAAGACCACAGGTGGGAATCTGTCCGACACTTGCCGACAGCCGAGCGTGAAAGACTCTTTGAGGAACACATTTCCAGTTTGAATGTCAAGAAGCGTGAAGCGTTTTGGAAACTGTTAGATAGCATTTCTGAAATTGATTTGACCAGCGCCTGGCGCGATATAAGAGCCGTTGTTATGCATCAGCCAGCGTGCATCAAATTTTCAAAGGACGAGAAAAAGTGTGAAAGGGAATTCAAAGAATACCAAAGAGATAAATTTAATGCAGCAAGATTTGATTTCAAGCAGCTTTTGAAAGAGACTAAAACTATTACTTATAAATCAAAATCCCTGATGTGCAACCCACATTATTTAGAATCAATTGAAGATGTTCTAAGGAATGATAAACGTTATCTGACACTTGAAAATTTCAAGACAGAAAGAAAGGAAATCCTTATTTCTTACATAGAGGAACTTCATGAAGGAGGTCCACCTCCACCTCCCACTGCAACTGATCCACGACGTTAGTGATTATTTGAGCTCAGATAAATTTTAATGTTTGTAATTCATTGTTCTTTATGTGAAAAAACTTTTCTGAGAGTTTGTGAATAAAGTAAAGACAAAATAACTATCTAGTTAAATAGCAGTTTTTAATCTCTAGCCTTCCTTCTGTAAGAGCATTGATTTTTAGAGAAATTATTAGATACAGTTTTTATTAAGCAGTAAGGCTATTTACATGTTTTAATTAGTTATTAAAACAAAAGTGAGCTTTTGTTATAAGAACAGCGCTATTTCAGAACTCATTTAAAATGCACTTGTTGTTGGCAAAACTTGCGTAAGTATTGCATGAATTGTCATTATTTTCAGTAAACAAAGGATGTATTCCCTCTTCTCCCTTATTCAGAACGGAGCTCCCATTCTGTTGACTTAACTTTTATTGCAGTCCCACAAGCTTGAAATTTTGAATTCAGTTACTGTTTAGTGTGTAATAGAAGCTGTAGTTGAAGAATTCAGTCACGAGGCTTAGTTTTAAAGCTGCTTTCCATTATCGCTGGTTAGGTACTCGACAAATGGCGGTCTTTCACCATCAAAAGGACGAAGCATCAACAGCGCGTTTTTGAGAGGTTGTCTTTCCTAGCAAGTTATCGCGTTTGGTGATTTTTCTCTGCGATGAATTATTAGCGGCACATGAATTATTTATTAAATAAAATTATTATTTTTGACCAATTTGGCTAAAACCAAAACTTTGCTGTTTCAACCCTAGTTCCGCAACAATGAAAGATCCTATCCAAAATGGCTAATCCAGATGCGTTGGCCTGTCTTATGTAGGGCTCTAATTGTGACAAACCTAACCTTGCATTTTTAAAAATTTGTTCACTGTAGCTGTATCATGTGAATTCATAAAAGAATTTGTTGGACTGATGACGTATCCATGATGTCGAAAAGTCTGGCTTGAACTGCTGAGCAGTCAAAGATATGGAGGAGGAGGCAGTTAAAAGTTAGGGCAGGTGTTATTGGACTATACATATAGGTGCTATTTGTTGGTCATAAATTTAAAAAAAAAAATGTTCCGTAAAAAAAAATAGTATTACAATTATCAAGACGGGTTTAACATGCCCCGCGATTCAATCCGGGCTGTGGAGCGGAGTCACAGGTTTGAAATTCCAAGAGTCGGGGGGGGGGGGGGGCGCTTTCCTGTAAGTGATTAAATGTGACAGTGCTTTCAGACACGGAGACGAACAGATTTTGGGGGAAAAGGGAGTTAAAGCTCTAAAAGCGTTGGAGTTGATTATTTTCCCAACGACTCCACAGTCCTGGGTTATACGACCCCTGATGCAACGCGAAATTCACGGGAGCATGATAACTAGTCCATGTAAACCGGATTTTCATTTTATCAGCCCCCTCCCCTCAGTTTCACCATCACGAAATTTCCTCCCCCTCTGTTATTTAGTTTCAATCTTACCTTTGGTCTCTTTAAAAAAAAGTAAATTTTAAATGTCGGCGTCACTGACAAGACACAAGCTACTATTCGCAACTCCAACAAACTATAAGGGGCAGTGCAGCCACTGTCTAATGCCGGATGAAAAAGGTAAAACAAACGCATGCCGTAGCGTAGAAAATTCTCATAAGCCTAGTAAATTTTGTTCGTATGCATGATTTTTTCGCTTTATTCTGTTTAAATTATTTTTCAAAGTCTTGTGGATATTCTGGCCCACGTAGAAAGAAATGAGAATTTAAGAAACTACTAAACGTCAAAAATTAATGCAAATTACATAGTTCGTAATTCTAATCAGCCATTTCCACGATGTTGACTTCGATATTTATCAATTCTTGATGAAACTAAATAATAATTGTGGCCTGACAATTTTTTTGACCAACCGATTTTTTGTTCATCATGTGGATGGTCGTGTCAGGGTTAGTCGTCTTAATGAACAGTTGCTCCGGTCTTGTACCGTTGGTCGTAAACATGCTGATGGGGGCGTTATTATGATTTGGGGGACTTTTCCTGGCAGGCTCTGGAATCCTTAGCTGTGGTAGAACATACCATGAAGGCTGTGGATTATCTGAACATCGTGGCAGATCAGGTGCATCATATCACACCTGAGGGTCCCCTGTTCCTATCACAGTAGTGACTTGCCCAGATTATGGACCCTCGGGAAGTTGCAACCTTTTTTATTTAATTCCAAAGTAACAGAATAGAGAATTTAGAAAACAGTAACAGAATACGGAATACAAATAACATAATATACAGAACACAAATAACAGAATACAAAATTTTGAACATTTTAAAATTTTAACATAAAATATAAAATACAATAAATATAACATAAATAACAAGTTGTCAATACGCTATGAAATGAATACTAGGAAAAAGGGCCCACGCGGTACTTTGGAATAGAAATCCTTCTGAAGACAATAATTTGAAAATTTCATTCATTCTCAGAGTGCTGTGTGGGTGAGTGATTGCTTGTCTAATTCTTTGCTGTCTCGAGATATTTGTGGGACATCGTAAATGCAGGCGATCTGTCAGTGTACAATCGAATAAATAATGATATGCATCACCCACCCACCACACACGCAGAGTGGTGATTTCTATGAGACTAAACGCGGAGAGAGTTTGATTGTGGGGAATACGTCGTAGACCCCTCTGCCCGTCTCTGCGTGATTCCACCTGCAGCGCCAATCCGCCTTCAATTGGGTAAAAATCAAGTATTTAAGATAAGATTTAGGGAAGAGCAACGTCAGATCAGAATGTAAATCTGTGGAATCGGCAGCCGTTCAGATCAGGTGCACCCTTACATGGCGTCGGTCTTCCCTACTGGAAATTGCATCTTCCAGCAGGACAATGCTCCATGTCACAAGGCTTAAATTGTGCTGGAGTGGTTCCAGCAGCATGATGAAGAATTCCATTTAATGCCCTGGCCACCTAATTCACCGGATTTAAATCCTATAGAGAACATTTGGGATTTCATAGAAAGGCAGCTCACTACCAAACGGCACGACCTTGAGGGTCACGGATCTGGGCAAAATTGTAGATATATGTCAATTCCCCTTAAATATGAGCCCTGGTAGAGCAGTTTGACTGCATAGGCCCTAGTTCGGCTGCAACGGGGGTCCAAAGTTGCTAATTTGGACCCATAAAATACGTGTATTAACATATAGTTTCAAGATATTTATCGTTTGTAAATGAAACAAATTATTTTCATTTTATATTGATAGTCCGCTAGTAAAAAGTATTTACTTTTTGCTAATAACAACCATTTACTTTAACTGGATATTTACCATCTTTTATCAAAGATATTCCCCATTGATAAGCAAAAAATGTCAGAGTTCCTCCTCTAGCATTTAGCTCTGATTTATTGCACATAGCACATTAAACGACCAAAATATAAAATTGTTTCGATTTTTCAAGTTCAGTACACTTTTCAAGTTTATTTGTAATAATGCCTACAAATAAATAGACTTTCTCCTTTCTACTCGTAGTACTAACAAAAGACGCCGAATGTGTTGGGAGAACGAACATTGTGCCGAAGTCTCAAATTCCAATGGGAGCGCATTTCTGGGGTCAAACTAGCAACTGCAGGGGTCGAAGTGGTCCTATATATCCTATATTTCCTATATTTTCAAAAAAAGTATGAAAATCGTCCTATATTTCCTATATTTTTGGAAAATGTCCTATATTTCCTATATTCCTGTGTTTTTATCCAATTTATTTCTTTAAAACAACAGTAAACAAACTATCTGACTTCGGATTTTTCGTCCAAAGTACGTGTGCAAACGAATTTCAAATTAAAAAACACAACTCACTAAATCCTGCAACAGGTATCTTCTCTCATTGGCCACAGCAATATGACGTCACTGTAGTGGGTGGAGTTTCGAGAACGAATTCTGAAGTGGGTTTTAGAATTTTGCGTTTGGCAACAGCAGTTTGTTTTGTTTTCCAGTGTGGTTTTTTTGTTTTCGTGTTTTTTTTTGTTTTTTTGTTTTCGCGGGTATATTTTTGTGTTCAGTGCATTTTCTGATCGGAATGTTATAATAGTCTTTTTACAATCTTTTCTTTTTGTGGAATTTTATAGAACAAAATATCTGTATGTTTGTGCTACAAAGCATCCTGTTAGTTCTAAACACAAAGACGGTTTTTATTTATTTATATAAGCTATGTTTGTGACACTTCTATCCCTGCAAAGATTGTGAGTTGCTGTGTTAATTATCAATAAGTTTCCCTTTGTTCTTTTTCTTTTTTTTTTTTTTTTTGTCTACAAAGTACACTTTTTTCAAAAATTATTCTTTTAACTACAGGAAAGTCATTTCAGGTGTAAGTTATAATTTTGTTTGAAGGTTTTTTTTAAAAGAAAATCATTGATAAGAATAAATAAATAATATGTATGTATTATTTCTTTTTTCATAGCGAAACTATTCATATAATGTGTCCTATATTTGTCCTATATTTTTTGTGGAAAATGTCCTTTATGTGACAAGTCGATCACTTCTACCCCTGCAACTGTGAACCCTCGTTGTAGCCAAACCAGGGCCTATGCAGTCAAACCGCCTTACTAAGGTTCATATCTAGTGGGATTTGACCTAAATCTAGAATTTTGTCAAAATCCGTGACCCTCAAGGTCGTGCCGTTTGGTAGTCAGACTGAAAATCTCAACTTAGCGCTACCGCTGCATTAACATTTGGTACAATCTATCTCCAGACGTCTACCAAGAGCTTGTGGCATCCATGCCAAGGCAAGTCGCAGCTGTTTTGCAGGCCAAAGGTGGCACAACGCGTTATTGACTGGGTGGTCATAATGGTTTGGCTCATCACTGTAAGCAGTATATAGTAAAAACCCCCAAGACAAGCTTTAGCAGAAAACGAAAAGAAATGAATAGATAATTAATCATGGGCTTCGTAGGGACCGCCGAAGCATGTTGAAATTTGAAAAAAAAAAAGTTTAAATGCGCTGAAAGGGAGATTTAAAATATTGTAAGTCATACCAGTTTAGCAGTAACTTACCGAACCTAAATCAGGCCTAAGGCAGAACAACATGTATTATGCCACACAGCTTCGTTATCACATCCAGAGACTGCAATTTGTTCTCGTTCGGAACATCAGCCTGGAATAGTGAATAACCGAGATAACCTTCATTTACAAGCTTTACCTTCAATTTGCGAGTTGAACCATACCATGCTTTGGACACTCGCTGGTGAGATAAATTTACTTTACCTACCAGTTGGTGCTCTCTGCTTCAATGAAATGACGTCTGCCTCCTGCTCGATTATTCACTATTCCAGACTGATGAGTTCTAATAAGAACGAAACTGAAGTCTCTGGACGTGATCAACGGGCTGTCTGCTATATTGCTTATAGTTACACCAGCAGTTTTAATTGTTTCAATGTACAAAGCGAAAGTAAACCAAAACTTTTTATCCAGAGATTCTGGAGGAATGATATTTAAAGTAAAACAAAGTTGGGAAAAGAAGACTTACGGTGTCACTGACCGTAACGGTACCACATCAGTCCAAAATGCTGAAAGATTATTATAAAGAATCCCCAACGCTTTAACTTCAAACAAGTACAAACATTAGGCTGGAAGTTAAAAATTTCACTACTTAATATTACAAAGAACTATTTAACATCACCAAAGATCGCTTGAAAACTGAGTTTAAAAAACTAAATCCGAAAATTTTTCGCTGGAGCGTCCCCAACGTGCTCGCCCGTATCATTAAAGGTCGTTTTAAATTTGTTTAATGGGCTTCAATTTCGAAAAATTTTCGGAGGAGATCTCCCGAAAACTCCTCCAAGTCACGTCATTGAAAGTCGACTAAAATAAAGTTTTTTAAGCTTCAGTTTCAAAAAGTTGTCGGTTTTCTTGAAGACCTACAATCCTATTTTTTAGATTACAATTTCGAAAAATTTCCTGGGGTGCACCCATGAACCTCTTCACTCCCTAACATTACCGAAGGACATCTAGAAAACATTTTTAAGAAAACAGATTAAAAAATTTCCCGAGTGGGGTGACATCGGATCTTTGCTCTCATTGACATTGTCAAAAATAGACTAAAACTGCGTT